>NW_001889889.1:650754-804396 GCF_000143565.1 Laccaria bicolor S238N-H82
GGCTGAATTATGCCACAACCGCTACACTCCGGGCCTCCAAATTTTGTGTGGTGGTGAATGTGTATCTCATGAACATGAATATATTTTTAGTTTTTTTATTGAACAGTGGTGGAAGCTGACGGAGGCGTACCGGTCGTCGAAGTCGATTGTTTCGGGAGATTGAAATGGCTGTCACGTCCAAGTCACATCCAACTGTCAGAATTTTGATAGGTGATGCAACTGTCAGGGTTCAAACGGCTCAGGTGCCATGTCTGGAACAAAATAACGCCTAATCGGGCGTTATTTAACACCCGTTTGGGAACAATCAAAAATTAACACCCAATTGGGATTGCCATCAAAATTAACACCCGAATAGGCAGGCAGCCTCTAGCACACACAATCTTCCACAAAACCATAACTTGCGCCGCAGGCTGAGAAAAAAAATACCTGTATTTTATGTTTACCTCTACTTATGTGGTCAGTAAAATTTGATAGGCAAAATGTCTGAAATCACAGTAATGTAGTTCTGCAACCTGGGAAATTTTAACACCCGATTGGGATTAACACCCAAATAGGCAGCTGCTCAAGCAGTTCACCTCCCTACAGGCTTTTCTTGTCGTGTTATGTGCCGCAGGCCAGAAAAATATTTGAATAGCTCACTTTACTTGTGATAAATTGTAGGATACTCCAATTTGAACCCAGAATGCATTTTTGAACCATTGGGAAGAAAATTTGTGTTGTTCTGAGCATATAAAGTCAGTTCTACTCAATGCAATTGCTCATCAAAGTATGAGCCAATGCTAATAAAATATTTCAGGGTATGTGGAAGCACTTTACATACACTTCTCCTTCCTAATGGCATGTTGCCATCCAGCAGGCAACAAAAAAAGAATCAACAGGTAAAAAAAATTGTTGCACTGCTATCAAATGCTGATACATGAGCTACTGGTATGTTATTAATATTTCCTGACATTGCCTTGAGCTTCATGTGCAAAAGAGTTGTACTTATATCAAGATCTGGACTGTGTTACAATAAATCTATCCAAAATTGAAAATAAATCTGTCAAAATTGAACAACTTTTGCTCTTGATCTACAATTTTACATATGTAGTCAGGGTAAAGTACCCTACTTCTTAGATGCATATTTTTGAAAAAAATTGAAAAACCATTGACTGTTCCAGACATGGCTCCAGAGCCTCTCTTTGTAACGGTCTTCTGCTCCTTTTTCTACCTTGACCTCAAATGAACGTACGGATTTGCGAAGTCGCCTCACCAGGTCAAGATTCTTGTAAAATCAACCTATCACAGGAGCTGAAATTTCACAAAACAAGTGAAATTTCGGTCGCAATCATTGAAGACGTCGGCCTGAGAGAAAAGCTACCTACTCTACTCATTAAATAGATACTTTGGTCAATATAGATCTTTAGGCAGAGCTTGCCTGCTTTCATTTATTCAAATGAAGAACTTCACATGACCTTGTAATCCCTCTCCGTACATTTCCTTCAGCCCTTCCTTCAAATAGTGTCCTTGGAGTCCTCGTTGATTACTAGTAAAGCTGCGCAAGGCGGGGCATCCACGCAGCAGCCTTCCATAGAAAATATGATCCTGTTCATGGTAGCCATCGCAAATCACTTCAACACTTTCCAAGATCGGGGCGATGAAGGCATGAGGGAGGTGGACATCCGTCGGTCGGAACCAATCACAAAAACCAAGAGAGACACGACGCCACCGGTGCGAGTGAGCTACAAGAAGTGGTAGTATAGCGTTTACGGATGTAAACTCGAGATCGTTGAACCGCTCCATTCTCACGACTAGAGAAAGTGGCCAATTTTGGGATCGGTCAAGCCAGTTGGAGACTTTCGAATACGAGGGGAATTTTGATATCGGTAGGGTGGAAATGGGGTCGTGGATCATTCCAATGAAACTCCAAAGTTCGGGAGTGGATAGCGCGAGGTCGTTCCAGCGTTTACACGTCAGACAAATGGCGGCTAATCCAATGTCGACCTCTCCTCTCTCCAGATCTTGATAGAATGACTGGATAATAAGGCCCAACATTTCCAGAGGCAGGTCGTTTATGTTAAGCATTGCAGGATGTAGTGTTCTTGGATGAGCACTGAGCAGAGTAAGTAGACGACGGCACCGGAAAACTGCAATGGGCTATAGGAGGGTAAAGGCCTATAGGAGGGTAAGGGTCTATAGGAGGGTAAGGGTCGACTTTGCTCGAAGGACAATGACAGCGACCTTACAGGACCCAACGTCGCCGATGTGGATGCAGCAGTGGTTGTGGCTGGGCAGGATGTGGCAAGACTCGCCCGCCGGCCCGTCGGAACAGATAGGGTTTTCTCCAAGCTGTTTACAGCAAGATGCAAAAACGTAGACACCTCTCCAAATTTCCCAGACTACCGCCTCGCTTTGTACAAACAACCGCATTTGGTGCAACTCCGCCGCACGACGCGTCATAGTGGCTTCATGGCGCGCCATTTTATTATATATACTCCTACAAATATGGTACTTCTATATAATTTCTCTTTTCCCATCTTCAAATATGTCGGGGAACTACCGTTTTATATCTGCCGAACAAAAACAGCATCTCATTGTTACGAGGGTTGATAGGAAATGACATAGATGAGATGCTAGCGAATGCACGAAGTGGAGGTTGGTGGAGCGAGAACAGAATGTTTGCATCACTCACACCCGCTCATTTCCTAAAGCGGTTGTTTGTACAAAGCGAGGCGGAGTCTGGGAAATTTGGAGAGGTGTCTACGTTTTTGCATCTTGCTGTAACTCTCTTTGCTCCTTTTTCTACCTTGGCCTCAAGTCAACGTACGAAATTGCACAATCGCCTCAGGTCGCGATTTCTCAAGAATCTCTGATAAAACATCGATGAAAATTGAAGGTACGCGCCTCCCATTGTAGACCTCGAGCTCGGTAGATGACGTGATCCAGGCCTCTTGATGTCTAGTTCTCAGCCAAATTTTTGGGCTCTTGACACGAAGGTGGTACCGTCTCGCATTGAGTAAGTGGTTCCTGAACTGACCCTGCATTCAGCCATGATTTTCCTTCGCAGTGATCTTCCTCTTGAAATATTGAGTCTCATCTTCATATTCGTTCATCAAGATCTGAAGACTCAGAAAGGGGCAGTCTTTGAAGGAATGATTGTCCTGTCCACAATTTGCAAGGATTGGCGTCAGCTCGCATTATCCATTCCGGAGCTATGGTCTTGTATCCACATCGTGGAAAATGACCAGGAAGGGACCCATTCAACTCACCCCAGTGCAATTACCACGTCCCTGAAACTATCCAAAGATGTACCACTGTCCCTAACGTTAGAGCTCTATGGCTCGCGCATCGACACCTCTAATCCCAACCACACCTCAAACCTTACAACGGTTGTGTTCCATCTTCTCTCAGATAATTTCCACCGATGGCGCTCCATAGCTTGTAAAACCAGTTTTGAGCTTCCTTCCATCCCCGAGGGGTCAGTTGCACCTTACTTGGAGCACACAGACATTGTATCCTACTCCGGCAATGAAATACAGGAAGCAGAATACATTAGAGCCTTGGTTGCGGCTGCCCCAAATCTACACAGCTACGTCGACCATCGGACCATGGATCAATTTACGGTGTTCCATTTCCACACATGCCCTGGGCACAGCTTCACGAATATCGTTTCTCCAACCCTATCTATGCAAAACAAGCCTTTTTTCTTCTGGATCGAGCAAAAAGTCTTGTTGAGTTATGTTTTGTGATGCACCACTCCATGAACTTCTTTCTGGAAGCAGGACTATCCCTCTCCAAAACCACCTCCATGATCCAATCTATGGTTTTCTCCTCAGCGTACCCTCGTGAAATTCAGGAATTGCTTGTGCATTTGGACACCCCTAATCTTGAAAGTTTGAACTTACATTTCCCCACTAATCGTTTCACTCGAGGGGTGGTGGAAAATCTCCTTCAGCACTGCTCCATTCGTATCTTCCCATTCCTGTCAAGTGCAAGTGATTCCTTCCGATTATCACGCTTAGGATTGCACAACCTAATAGTTGACGAGAGCGAGTTCATTGATTGTCTCCGCATCTTATCCCCTTCCCTCACTGATTTGAGCATACGAACAGACGAAGTCATTTCTCCACTAGAAATGGTGACGAATAACGTTTTGAAATCCCTCACCTGTAACGTTTCGACTCAGACGGACTCGGAGCCGTTGTGTCCTACTCTAAAGAACCTTACATTTGAACGGTCTGTTGGCGCCGATGATGGCGTTCTCGGTGATATGGTTCAATCCAGGCTCTCGTCTCAAACATCGGAGAAAAGGCCCTCCAACGGTACCGCCGTATTAGCCAAATTGACTATGCTAAGGCCATCAGGAAACAGCAAATTTATACGTAGTTTCTCACTAAAATCTGTTGCGCCGGTACATTTTGGTTCTTCTCCATAGCATGCAGTAGCCACAATGTGTCTAGGTAGTTGGCCTTTGAGTGTACATTTCCCCAGTAGCTGTCCGGCAACTGTCAGTAGCCCCAATATCCTTTCACCAAAGTCCTGTAGCTTCGGTAGATTAGACAACTCAACCAAATAATCAGTAGTAGTTGAGAGAAGGAAACTGAAATTTCCGAATAAAGGTGCACAACAAAGAATGAAGTAAATAGGTTATGCTAGGTGTATGCTATACATCCGAGAATGTCCGTAATGAAAGAAACCATCTGCAATAGTGCTGAAAGAAGGTCGTTAGTGGTTGAATAGTGCGAAAGAGAGGAATGAGGGAGCGGGTGTGCAGGAGGTGATTGGAAGGTGAGGAAGACGAAGAACAGTAGGCTTGTGATGGGTGGGAGAAGGGTGAAATGGAGGAGAATGGAGTTCAATGGGATTCATGTGTGGGGGGGTACAGAAAGAGGAAAGACTCACCCAGCCATGCATTCGTGGACCGGACTGTGCTGGACAACGATGACCAACTGCCAGCAAAAGACGGTGGAATACGCACGATATGAACTCACATCCCCCGTGCTATAGCTGTACTGGACGTGAACGTTGTGATGACGTTGATTTCTCCTCACCATGAGACCGAGCCGCTTCCTTCCATTCCCTTGCATCATGGATGTCGTCCTCAATGTCGTCGTCGGTTGAGAGGTTGCACGCATACACCATGAGGCCACATACACGGTTGATATGTGCACTGGCTCTGGGACCTGGATGGGCAAACAGGGCTTGGAAGGCGGGAGGGGTTGGGTTGAGAGGGGAAAAGGTGAAAGGATGAGCGTGAGGAAGTGGTTGATGTGCTGGTGTTGAACAACTTCGACAATTCGTTGAAGTCCGTTCAAACTCCGACACCATGTGACAATGTTGATTTTTGAATTTCTCAACACGTTCTTCCTTCCTTGCCCCCACCACATCGCCAACTTGTAAGTCTTTCCATCCAAGTCCTCTTCATCTCAAGTCAGTTCGTCCTTTCCTTCTTCGTCCATGTTCTCCACACTCACGGTCCTCTTTGTTCATTCATCTCTAGTCAGCGTGTGTATTGGCCATACTCACACTCACCCCCCTTTCTCTCCTCGTTTTGAATGTGTGCGTGCTTTCATCTGTCTTTGTCCATGTCTGCTGTACTCATACCCCCTTTGCCTTCTTGTCCAGGCAGTGCTGACCACCTACCCTCAAGCATGTGTAGCATCTCTGTGCGTACTTTCATCCTCCCTCATCTGTCTTTGCCATATTAACCTTTCCCTTCCTCTCCTCATCTCCAGGCATTGTCTCTTGTTGGTGTTTGTTGTACTCCGCCCCTCCTTCCCCCTTTCTTGCCTCATCTCGAGGCAGTGCGTACTTTCCTCTTCTTTGATCAGCTTTCCTCATCTCTTATCGGTGTTCGTTGTACTCACCCCACCTCATTCCATTCCCACTTTCTCTCCCCATCTCCAGGCAGTGCTTACTTTCCTTGTCTCTCTCACACCAGTACTCACCCTCCCCCTACCCCACCCCTTGCTCTCCTTGTCACCAGGTAGTAGATGTGGTACACCCTTCCTTCTGCTCATGATTAGGCTAGTAGCTTGAATGTGTATATATCCTGTCTCATATAACAATGCTTTCTGATTATTACTGCCATTTTGGTTCAAAAAAATGGCCAGCATTTTATTGAGTATCCTGAACCAGTAGCCTTTGTAGATCGGAAACAACGCCAACAATGTATGATTAGACTTTGTTACATAGCCCTGGTTCACCTGGTAGCTTCGGTAGACACAGAGCAACACACACAATGTAGAGCTATGTACCGAATTCAGGAAACTACTGGTGCTACTGAGATTGGTAGGATGACTACGGTAACTATGCACTAGGGGACTTGTGTACCCAGCTACCCAGGATACCAAGAGTATTTGTAACTACTGACCCAAGTCAGTGCCTCCTGATGGCGCCTCGATGTGGTTTTCACCCTTCATACCCACCCTGTGGATGAGAAACGGCTGAACGAATTTTACGAAAAAGGATTGAACGGCGCAGTACAGTTTGCCTCAATTCAAGTCGGATAATTCCATTCTTCCCTTTATAATAATAGGTCGGCATAAAAGTTTACAGTGGCAACTTCATAAACGGGGAGATGTGGCAAGACGGCCCGGCCCGTTGACATAGAGTATTTTTAAGTCTCTTTGTACCTTTTCTAAGGCCACTGTGCACCCCAGGTCAGGTTATTTTCCCTGGGTGTAAAGCTGGGTATATAGGTTATAATAACTACTTTCTCGGACTACAATCCCTGGGTGGTAAATAAAATAACTTGGTCAACAGGTTGTTGATACCTGGTTAGAATAACTTGTTATATGACGGAAATAACCCGCTCCCAGGTCTCGTTGTAACAGTTATTATAACCTGTTAACCACGTTGTACTGTAGAGGCAAAATAGCTGGGAAAACGGGTTTTCTCACTCCTTGTCCAACAGATAGAAATCACCACATTGAATTTTGATTGGACTGGTATAAAAAACTCGGTAGACAGATGAAATTGAGGCTATAACTGAGTGTTTATATACAACCTATCTACACGGTATCGACCAACTTACGATGCTTGGATGAACGTGCCGTTGCTTCCCAAACCCTCATTCCCAGACTGAGCCCCCTGATACTCCATATCATCGTCATCCTCGTCCCCATCCCTGCCATAGCCCGCCAAAATTTCCCCTTTCCCCTCGCCCAGTCTGCAGGGAAGCGCTTTCGTGTATTTGAGCGGGTCTGGCACATTGAACTCAATTAGTAAGTCAGTTGCCTCCGGAGTAAAGCACTTACCAAACGGAAGATGTTAGCCAGTTTATGATGGACGATGTCAAGAGGTCAGCCGGCGCCGCTGGATGGGGGAGGGAGAAAGAGGTTGTTTGATCCCATTCTCACGTTTGTTGAGTATTATATATAGAGATTGCGCCGTATGCTCCACAATGACATCAAAGCTCCCCCGAGATATATATACTGATACACCTGGTTTACAAGTTATGAAGATCACTTGTTGAACAGGTTATAATTTAACTTGGTATCTACTGGTTTCGAGGACAAGGTAAATTTTACTGGGTTTCCGGGTGATTTTAATAACCTGGTAATAATGGAACTGATTCTGAGGAGGGTAAGGGTCGACTTTGCTTAAGGATAACAATGACAGCGACCTTACTGGACTCGATGTTGCCGATGTGGTGGTAAAAGGCAAGATGTGGTAAGCCCCGTGACAGATAGATGCAGTGTTCGACTCTCTTTGGGCTCAGGTGCCATGTCTGGAACAAAATAACGCCTAATCGGGCGTTATTTAACACCCGTTTGGGAACAATCAAAAATTAACACCCAATTGGGATTGCCATCAAAATTAACACCCGAATAGGCAGGCAGCCTCTAACACACACAATCTTCCACAAAACCATAACTTGTGCCGCAGGCTGAGAAAAAAAATACCTGTATTCTATGTTTACCTCTACTTATGTGGTCAGTAAAATTTGATAGGCAAAATGTCTGAAATCACAGTAATGTAGTTCTGGAACCTGGGAAAATTTAACACCCGATTGGGATTAACACCCAAATAGGCAGCTGCTCAAGCAGTTCACCTCCCTACAGGCTTTTCTTGTCGTGTTATGTGCCGCAGGCCAGAAAAATATTTGAATAGCTCACTTTACTTGTGATAAATTGTAGGATACTCCAATTTGAACCCAGAATGCATTTTTGAACCATTGGGAAGAAAATTTGTGTTGTTCTGAGCATATAAAGTCAGTTCTACTCAATGCAATTGCTCATCAAAGTATGAGCCAATGCTAATAAAATATTTCAGGGTATGTGGAAGCACTTTACATACACTTCTCCTTCCTAATGGCATGTTGCCATCCAGCAGGCAACAAAAAAAGAATCAACAGGTAAAAAAAATTGTTGCACTGCTATCAAATGCTGATACATGAGCTACTGGTATGTTATTAATATTTCCTGACATTGCCTTGAGCTTCATGTGCAAAAGAGTTGTACTTATATCAAGATCTGGACTGTGTTACAATAAATCTATCCAAAATTGAAAATAAATCTGTCAAAATTGAACAACTTTTGCTCTTGATCTACAATTTTACATATGTAGTCAGGGTAAAGTACCCTACTTCTTAGATGCATATTTTTGAAAAAAATTGAAAAACCATTGACTGTTCCAGACATGGCTCCAGAGCCTCTCTTTGTAACGGTCTTCTGCTCCTTTTTCTACCTTGACCTCAAATGAACGTACGGATTTGCGAAGTCGCCTCACCAGGTCAAGATTCTTGTAAAATCAACCTATCACAGGAGCTGAAATTTCACAAAACAAGTGAAATTTCGGTCGCAATCATTGAAGACGTCGGCCTGAGAGAAAAGCTACCTACTCTACTCATTAAATAGATACTTTGGTCAATATAGATCTTTAGGCAGTACTGGGTTCAGAATAACCAGGTTGGTACCCGATCTTCCGGTGAAAGGTTGAAAGCACTCGGTGATCGGGGGAAAACAACCCGAACTGGGGTGCACAGTGGGCTTTGGCTTCGGTCAACGTACGAAATTGAAAAGTCGCCTCACCAGGTCGCGATTCCTCAAGAATCTCTTAGAAAACGTCGATGCCAATTGAAGGTACGCACTTCTCGCGGATTGTCGACCTCGATCTCGCTAGATGACATGATCCCCAGGCCTCTTGATGTCCAGTGACTCGGAGCGTCCTCAGCCAAATTTTGGGGCTCTTGCCTTGAAGGTGGGATCTACTCGCATTGGGTAAGTGGTTTCTAAACACACTCACCCTGCATTCAGCCATGATTTTCCTTCGCAGTAATCTCCCTCCTGAAATATTGGGCCTCATCTTCACACTCGTTCATCAAGATTTAAAGACTCAGAAGGGGGAACTTTTCGAAGGGATGAGGGCCCTCTCCACAACCTGCAAGGATTGGCATCAACTCGTATCATCCATTTCGGAGCTATGGTCGTTTATCCACATCGTGGTCAATTTTGACCAGGAAGAGATGCATATGACGACACATTCCCACCTCAGTGCAATTACCACGTTCCTGAAACTATCCAGAGATGTACCACTGTCTCTAACGTTAGAGAAATATGGCTCGCCGCGGCGCCCCGAAACCTCTATTTCCAACCACATCTCAAAGCATACAACGGCTGCGTTCCATCTTCTCTCAAATGATTTCCACCGATGGCGCTCCATAACTTGCATAACCAATCCTCCTGAGGTTCCTTCCATCCCCGAGGGGTCAGTTGCACCTTATTTGGAGCACATAGACATCAAATTCCACTCCGACGAATTACAGGAAGCAGCATACTGTCAAGCCTTGGTTGCGGCTGCCCCAAATCTCCGCAGCTACGTCGACAATCGATCGCGTCAATCGATTTACGGTGTTCCAGACCAAATGCCATGGGCACAGCTTCACAAATTTCATTTCTCCAGTCTTATTACAGCAGAAGAAGGTCTCCTTCTTCTGGATCGAGCGAAAAGTCTTGTTCAGTTCCGCTTCATGATGCTTGAGTCTAAGAACTTCTTTCTGGCCAAACCACCCCTCTCCAGAACCACCACCATGATCCGATCTATGACTATCTTCTCAGAGCACCCTCGTGAAATTCAGGAATTGCTTTCGCGTTTGGACACCCCCAATCTCTACAGTTTAGACTTACATTTCATCGCGTTTGATTTCACCCGGTTCTTCGTGTCAAATCTGCCTCAGTACTGCTCCATCAGTATCCTCCCATTCCTGTCAAGTGTGGCAAGCGCTTCCTTCCGATTATCATCTTTGGGACTATACAACCTAATCGTTGGCGAGAGCGAGTTCATTGACTGTCTTCGCATTTTATCCCCTTCTCTCACTGATCTGACAATACAAACAAACGGAGTCATTTCTCCACTAAAAGTGGTGACAAATAATGTTTTGAAATCCCTCACTCTCAACGGTTTGACTCGGTCGGACTGGCCGTTGTGTCCTCTTCTGAAAAACCTTACACTTCAACGATGTGTCGGCGCCGATGATGGCGTTCTCAGTGATATGGTTCAATCCAGGCTCTCATCTCAAACAGCGGTGAATATGCCCGAGTCTCACGGGACTGCTGTAGCCTTGACTATGCTGAGGCGCCTCGATGTGGTTTTTACCGTTCATACCCACCATGTGGATGAGAAACGGTTGAACGAATTTTACGAAAAGGGACTAGTACGCGGCGCAGTACAGTTCGCCCCAACTCAAGTTGGATACTTCCATGCTTCCAAGCTTTATAATAACAGTGGAGGATTTCAGTGAAAATTCTTCTGGCTTGTTTTTTTTTCTTTTCTTTTTACTTTTCCAGCACGCTTCTTGATTAAAAATCGATACAGACTGGTGCGAATAAGTAGTAGGGGAAACATGATTAGACTACATATGGAGGCGTAGTAACTTTGTAAAAAGGGGGGGGTGGGGACTACAATAAGTACGTACGAAAAAGTACAGGTGGATGCATCACACTATCGGACGGACGAAACGGCGGCCAACAAGTTGCAAGGTAACGTTTGCCGGGGAATAAAAAACCCCCAATCAACCTGTGTTCATCAGAAGGAGAGAAGAGCCAGGAGCTTCATCATCAAGTCACGGCAAAACCAACCAAATCACTTCAAAACCCCGACGTTTTTGAATTCCCATTAACACCCGCCTGCGCAAGGTGCGGGTCAATCGGGTCCGCCGTGCTCGCAGTCGTACTCGTGGGCGTAGCCGCCCCCGCTCCCGTCGCATCTCCATACCGAAAAGCGATTGGACCAGCTACACTCCGCTGGAAGCGTGCCCGAAAGTCGTTGGCGTTGGTATCGGCGGGCCCGGGGCCGTTGGGGTGAGGGAAGGGTGGGGGGTGCTGGGACATGTCCACGGGGACGGGGAAGGCAGAGGGCCCGCCGGGGATGCCTTGGGCGTTACCTTTTGCGGCTTGTTCTGCGTAGTGGAGGCGGCGCTGCGAGGGTAGGTTAAATTAGTTTGTGAGGGAGGGAGGGAAGAAAAAAAGAAGCGTACTTGGTGGTCCCATCGATCCCAAGCCTCCGCAATGATAGGTTCGAGCGAGGTAAGCTCTTCATTCGACATGGCGAGCGTACGGAGGAGGTGCTGTTTCAGCAACGGGGCACACGAAAAAGAAAGGAGTAAAGTCGAGGCGAAGGTCTGGCCTCCAAGAACCGCACCTTGCGGGAATGGGGGTTCAATCTGCTGCTGCTGCATGTGCTGCCCCGGCGGTCCTTGTCCTTGCGGCCCTTGTCCCCCCTGCTGCTGCTGCTGAAGCTCATGCGGCATAACCTGATGATACTGCCCATCCGGCGCAGCTCTATAATGCACCTCCTCCATCCCCGGCATAATTTCGTTCCCCATGTCCAGCCCCAACTCGCGCATTTTCCGCTGTTTGACCATCAACCGGTGTTTTCGCTGCCGTATGCGAGCAGCGGCGCGCACACGGTCCCTGCGGGCTTGTTCGTCCGGAGTCAACGGGGCCGGTTCTTGTACCTGCTGTTGCTGTTGCTGGTACGCGGATACCGAGACGGACATGGAGCCGGGGGAGGGGGGTAAGGAGAGCTGGTCCTGCTGCTGCTGGAGGTGGTGCTGATGGTGGTGTTGTTGTTGTTGTTGGTGGTGGTGGTGCAATTCTTGTTGTTGTTGTTGCTGCTGCTGCTGTAGATCCTGCTCGTCGTGCGTAAAGGCCATCAACCCCATCCCAGCCTGATTCCTGTCCTTTTCCCGCTTTTTCCGCTGGCGGGCTGCCGCCTTTTCGCGCTTGACTCTTTGGCTCTCACTTTCGTTCTCGCGGGGTCGTTTGCGGGATGAGCTGGCTGACTCCATTCCTAGTCTTATGTGTACGGATCTTTTTTTTCCTTTCTTTTTTCCCGATTGTCCTTCTCCTCCAGTAACTTGTACTGGTCCTTTGCGTGATGCCTGGTGTGACCTACGCGCGACGCCTTTGAGGGTCTTCAAGTGACAAAATCGTGACGAAAGGTGACGGGAGAATGTGGAGGAGTTGTCACAGCTTTTTGCAAGCAGAACACATTCAACAAAGGTACCCCCGTGGGAAAGATGCACTGCCCTTTGAACGTTGTGCCGCAGCAGCATACGCGTACGCTTTACCTCGGTTAGGGACACCTTCTGGAGAGGACTGCGTGCATTTGGCATCCTGTCGGTGTGAGCTGCTTTTCGAATCCACTTTTTTCTTTTTGACAGCGTCAAATGGTCACACGATCAGTGTATGTAACAGATGTTTTGATAAGTCGTCAAGCTGACAGTTTATCAGTTGTGAACGCCTTCAAACTCGATACCACTGTCTTGCTCTTTATCTTGTAGCGGCCAGACGTTTTCTGGTGGTCTACCTCATCCAACCCTTGAAGGCTCAGAAATAAACAAGAACAAACAAACTCTCCTGAGTCCCCGCAAGGCGACAAAGATAGCTACGAATTCGCAGGGCACACGACAGAAATCTCTTTTTGACAGGGATAACAGTTGGATTACTTGTCTCTCTTGGTTTCTTGAACCAGAATGGATTCCGAAGCTTGGGTATACCAAGATCTTCCCTTCGTTGGGCCACCATGAGGTGTTCGAAGTTCACAACGAAGTAAGCATGCTCCTCCTTATTCAAACAAGGGCTCGAGTGTTAATTACTACTCAATAGCCGGAATACCAAAACCTATTCGCGAGATGCGACCATGCCAAGCTCCCACACATCGCGGGCAACTTCATCGCGCATGTCATTACCCGCGCAGAGAGAGCACGTCGGAAACAATTTGGGGACGTTAAGTGCCTTGATAGGTTCATGCAGATGCCTTTTGATGTTATAATTGAGGCGCGTATCCATTTTTCTTGTCTTCCCTTCCTTCCCCTGCCCCCTTGAAAAGAAAGAAAGAGAATATAGACTCGGAGGTCACTCACCCCAGATCCTAGCCTGCTTCCATCCAATGGATCTATACTACCTCGGTCAGACGACAACATATTTCAGAAGTCTCTTGATATCCTCGCAAAACGCGCTCTCTCTAGATCTATGGAAGTCTTCCTTTCAGATTTTAGATGTTCCAATCAACCCTGGGGACATGACACCTGTGACATGGGCTTCTTTACTTTTTGGGAGGGACCTATATTATGTGTGTCTCACCCTCCGCTTTTGGCGTACCGTTAATAGATTGTTTATCTTTTGATGTAGTATTGCAACAACAAAGGCGCGTCCATCGACTTCGTACGCCGGCGCCGTCTATGTAACCCATGTATCGCAGTACAGTTCGTATCCACTTCCCTTATTCTTCCATACCTACGAAGTTTACCCTCTAGTTTACCGCAGCTACACACCCCTTTACGGCGCACACCAACTTTCCAACCTTCCTAATCCCACAGAACACTTCGTTTAGCAGTTAATGGCGCCGTTTTACCGTCCTGGTATTCACGTCTTTCCCTTCTCCTTTATTTTTTATATTTAAATTTACACTGTGTGGCATGTGTAGACGGGAAAGACTGCCACGCAACCTATACGGCTCCCATGCAGGCCGATACCCCCTTGCTGAGTTACATGCCACTGCCAAGATGATTGAGGATATGCAGAGGACGGGGTCGATGGAGGAGTTTGAGGAGATGAAGAGGAGGAGTTTGGAGGATGTTGAGCAGCTTTTGGGTGTGAGTCTCATGCCATGCTTCTTCCTTTTTTTTTCTTTCTGAAAACAAAAAAACAGTCCGCGAAAACATGCGACGAATGGGCAAGGGGATTTTATGAAAAGGCCCGGGCTCATTGGATTGGGCGGTCGGATATCATCTGTGACCGATATACCGATTCTCTTACACGAAAAAAAAAATAGAAGCTGATGTAGGGTTTGAAAAACAGACTTCAAAAAAAGCTTCATAACCTAGGATACACCCAAACCGACATCAACGCCGCTTTCCCCTCGCTCTTATCTAGATTTTCCAAGACGGGGGAGTTGTCCAGACTCAAGTACTCACGTGTCGTGGTGAGCCTCTCCCTTTTAGCATCTACACAAATAAATATTACCTACTCATTCATTCGTCATAAGACTGGGGCGAAATCAAACCAGACGTCCTCACCATCCTCACAACCTGCAAAACCAAGCGCCTCGCAAAGGAACGCGAGCGCTTAATAAAGCAACGCCGATACACCCTCGACAAAGCTTACAAATCCCACCAATCTACACTCCCACCTTCAACCTGGGTGGACCTCCCGCCCACTTGGGCTTTAGAAGAGTTTCAGCCAATTTCGGAGATACTTATGGACCCGATCCGTCCGACGGATCGGGTGTTGGAGAAGAGTGATTTTATGGAGGCGTTGAAGGCTTCGGTGGATGAGGTTAAGGAGGTTTGGAGGAGGTATCAGAAGGATCAGATGAGTAGGCGGTTACCTTACCCGACTACGAGTCAGGTGGATTCGGACTCGGACACCCCACCCCCAGCCCAAGTCGACCTTGCCACGTCCGTATTTTATTGTCCAGGCTGCGGTACAAATACGCCTCAGGCACCTTCCTCATCAACCCATGCTACATAGGCTGGGAACAAGTTCGTATCCATCTAACGTGCGACAAGTTGTTTCCTGCTCATGGGTATCGACAACTCGTGTTTGGTAAAGTTGGACAGCGAGTTGCTAGGACGTTAATTAAATCGGTGGGTCTTGATCCTGAGAGAGCGACGGCGAGGGGGGTGGAGGCGTTGGATCGACGGTTTATTTGTGGTGGGTGTTTGGAAGGGGTGGACGGCGATCAGGGTGTGGATGAAGGTCAGTGGGTGTTGACGTGGACTGAATGTGTAAGTGAATAATAACTTTGGCTCCCTTTTTTTTTTTTTTCTCTTCTTCTTTTTGTGGAAATTCTAATCATGCCACGCAGATTCCACACCAAGTGGAAATGTACCACAGACGAGGCCTACACAATTGGGATCAACACTCCGAGTCGTGGATCCTTCTCTCCCCAGAAGCAGAGGCCTACGTTCGGAGTCGGGAACTTCCCCATCCATCAAGTTCAGATAAAGTATGGAGTTGTATGCATTGTGGAGTGCATTGTCATAATTTTGTGAAAAGGAATACGGCGGTGCAGCATGTCAAGAAAGTGTGCGTTTTCAATTTTTTTCTTCGAAAAAAAAACCCAACCCTACCCTTTACTAGGCATTCCGTATCAAGCCCAAGAGAAGGCACAGACATCTTCGCATACCCCGGACCAAATGTCGACAGGAGCCCACGTCAACCGGTTCATATACCATCTGAGAATCTGGGCGTTGTGTTTCAGTGCTTAAAGTGCCGGAAGGATAAATGTAAATTGTGGGCGAAAAAGGAGGCGCTCGTGCGTCATTTGAGTGATAAGTACGTATGGAATTTTTGGGCTTTGTGATTGGGAAGTTGAGGCTAACATAAAAAATTGAAGGTATTTGATTGGGGAGGCTGCACAAATTGAAGGAGGGCGTTTGCGATGAGAGCGGATGGACTTTGTTAGTTTGTGACCCAGAAGGACTCCCTCCATTGGATATCCAGAGTAAGCTGAACTTGAACTTGAGGGTCGGGCGGCAATGAGTCAAATACTAAGCTACGGAGGCCATTTGGTCTAGTAGCTACTTTGATATTTTTCCAATTAACAATTGGAGAAGGGGAGAATACTGGTTGTAAGAATGCTCCAAGCAGGATGAGCGCGAGGACCGAGCACAAGGCGACCGACTTGCACATTTCGGGACGTGCTGACGGATGTGGCCCGCTCCATGGCGTAGTTTAAGTTGTATCGTGAGAGTGAGCACTTTGCAAGTTGCAGGCATAATATTCTTCGTTGGTTCCGCCATTCAGATAAAAGTGTTAAGGACGAACTTGGGACAATTTACAAACCAAGTACCAACATTTCGGATTGCTTCAATTTGCTTGTGATTCTGATTCCTGAACAAGTGTCAGGTCGTGCCGGAATACAATGTGAGGATAGGCAGTCTTCCTGATTCCAGGCAGCCGTATGCTGGTTATGTATGGGAGTGGTGGTCAAGTGGTGAGGAAGATCACAGTGATCGGAGTTGCAACTTGTTGCAAACACAACTTCAAAACACACTCAACCAACACTCAACGCCTTCCTGATTTGTCTTCAAGTTAATTTTCCGGCCACCTAGACTCGCGAAGAGTTTGATATCAAGACTGGAACATTTTAGTTGTTGGGAAAGGTCAACGCTCTCTTCCGACAGATCCCAAGCGCGACTTCGGACGCACTGAACATTCAAGATCCAAAAATCGAGCTTCCTCCATCTTTTTCTTTGTGATCTGGAATACAATAATAGGTATGCTTCCATACCATACTGTGAATTATGCTGGACTTACCGAGAGATAGAGATCTAAACTGGGAAATTTAGATGGAGGGGAATGGTCAAAGGCGACTCCTTCCGACTCGGATTCAAAGAACGACCTCGGACACGCTTAAAATTCAAGATCTAACAAGGGGCTTCCTCAGGCTCTTCCTTTGTGACCTGCGCTACAACATTAGCTGTACTATTCCGTGAATTGTGCCCGACTCGGAAAATTATGAAGAGATAAACCACTGCTGGGATCATCGGCGCCGGACGTGAACTACTCATATAGCAGCGGAGGCGGACAGCTCTTAGCAGCAGCGGACGACTCATACCAGCAACGACGACTCATACCAGCAACGACGGTACAGACACAAGCGGCAGGCGCACTCACCTTACAAACTCATGCAGGACTACCGTTCCATACGAGGGCTTTTGGTCAGCCCAAATATCCAGCATCCCAACACTCACCACCACCTTCTTTCAACGAGCTACTTATTCCTTCTGATGCGGTTTCAAAGTTGAACTGGCACTAGGACTCGCGAGGAGGGCCAAAATTAGTTTCCGACGAATGCCAGGCCTAGAAAAAGATAATCATCAAAGTCTATCGAAAATATCTTTACCTTCTGTGTGGGTCGGGCGGACTCCAGAGTCCCTATTCCGGTGGATGATATTGGTCCGGATATCGTATTTTGAGGCCGGTTTGAACTGGTGTCATGAATGCGTTCTCCGCGCGGAGGCGGTTCAACAGGACGTAAATCAGAAGAGGCTACTATTAGCGAGGTCAGAGCGTGACTTACACACTTCGCAGTCACGAACACAACGACTCAGGTGCTCAACATTTCTCACTACCGTGTCGTGCATCAATATTGAACTTGGCCCGACATTTGTGATGGTGTCGATTCTGGGAAGGAACGTGAGGGTCAGGACGATCGTTCAACGAATATCAGGGACAACGCGCGAGAATCTGCCTTCGTCTCTGTGCTGGTGAGAGCGGGCTGTCTGCTTATCGATCGTTATACAAACCTACCCGAGCGCCACCTCGGCCACGCTCAATCCGACCAGTGACAGAGGAAAAGAGTTGGGAAGACTTGGACCGATCGTTCAGTGAATTCGGGGGACAACGCGCGAGAATCTGACTGAAACGGCTTCGTTTCTGCACATGCGAGAGCCGGGCTTTCTACCTCTGCCTCAAAAATCCCACCATCCACAGAAAGAGGAGGTGGGAGGTTGGTGGGAGGATTCTGCCGAGAGCCGGGATATGTTTCCGGGAGAGCGTGGCAGGAACTGGATGGAACTGTAACACCAATGTGTCTGCATAATGTTGGTCCACCGTAGCGGGAAGATTTAACTTTTAGAAGACACGCTTAGACCCTGTCCCAGGTCAGTCAGCAAGATCCGCATCCTGATCCAGATGGCAAGAAACTATGTCATTATCTACGCGATTAGTGGCAAACAATGCAGTTTTTTTTTCTGCTGCGGTGATCAAAGATTGCAAAATATAATCGAACTCTAATGTGATTCGAATATGATGAGAGTGGGATTCGAACCCACGTCGAACCGCCTAGGGGTGGATCACATCATCCATCAATCCTACTTATGGAAACCCTCATCCTATAAGTAAGTACCCAGGAAATCCTGTCCTTACCATCCATAAACCAAGCCACCACTCCCCTACCAAAACCTAAGCCGCCTAACCTCCTCACCCCCCACAAAACATCCTCATCCCAATGCGTAATCAGAGCCACTGCCTGTCCCTCCCCAACACTACCGCCCTTAGTCAAGTATCAATCATGCCCTCGTCCATGCCGCTCCATACTTCATCATCAAGGAGAAGCAAGGGAGGCAGAGAGACGAGCTCGTGCATGAGGAGGACGATACGCTGTTCCCCAGGGGAGGGGGACGCGAAGCGGCGGGATGCAAATTCCTTTCCCGTCTCTGGAGTTACTGTTGTTCCTGGTATCGATCAAACGCTTGGTCCAAGGGCCAGATGCATAGAACCTCTCAGCACCGAGAGATTCTCCACTCTTCAAATTTCCTTCCTCTTTTCCTTCTCCGCTCAATCGGTTCACGACCGATATTGCAAGTAAAATTGACAAAGGCCACTCCTTAGTACGAAATCCCCAACAAAAGGAAAAAGAAAGTGGCAGAAACTCACCATTTGACCCTTGCAAGTGCTGCCTCTCGCCTTCACAGATTTGCCTCGTTATACCTTTCAATATCTATCATCGCATCGCATCATCAGTCCACCTTTCAGCTCGAGGAAAGAATGACAACGACTTACCTTGTTGCGCCCAGAATTTCGAGCACCAGCCCTGGTTCGAGGATACTAAATCCCGGTGTTGAGATTTTGGTAGTTCTGCGGTCAGTATTGAAAGAGGCTGAATTGCCTGTGTGATACCCCGCTGTATGTGGTGCCCACATACTGGTACAAGGCGAGCGAGTGGTCATGGGGCCCAGCGAGATTTGTTCGGTCCGCAGGTTGCTCACGTTCATCTCATTCTCAACTCACTCTTTATAGGTCTGTCTCACGTTCTAGCCTATCTATCTTATCTATCTATCTAGCCGTGTTAATGTGATACCGAAAGTGGAAACCGCCAATGAATCTTAGATCACAGCACGAGGCAGACACATTGAGGAAACTTGAAGCCGGAGTGTGCATGTAGAAGTGCACAGTCGAAATAATCGATGAGCGCTCACTACCATCGCTACCACCAACTATGTTCTCCTGGCTTGGTTTCGCGAGCAAAACACCACGGAAAGCCGCAGAACGAAAAGACTCTCAAAGCGTCCATTCAGCAGCAACTGCTGGACAACCCACACCAACAGACGATCATATTGAACATCACCAAAGTGTCCCACACCACCGAGATAACGAGCATGGTTTGCTGGAGCAATCCTCTAGAACTATAGAGCCTGCTAAATTACTGCAGGCTCGCAAAGAACCGAAGAGAGGGAGGTCTCGAGACTCGCACGATGACAAACGGGGTGGCGACGTGCAAGAATCACTTTCTCGGCGCGAAACTAGAGACGGGAGTCGAAAGTTGAAGGAGGCTCGGAAATACGGGAAGGAGGACGTCAGAGCTTTGATGAAGGACAAGGAGGAGTTGAAGTTGCAACTGAATGAGACGATCAGTCGTCTCAATCACGCCGAGGACACTGGTCATCGTACGAAGCAAAAACTTCGAAAAGCGGAGGAGGAGCTTCAACAACTTGCCAAGCGAGATGCCGAAACCACAAACCGCCTCCGCACACAGTTGGAATCCCAACACCGCCATGGCCAATCGTTGGAGGCTAAAATACGCCAACAAACGGCCGATATCAGCGCTCTTAGAGAGCAATTACGCCGAGCAGAGGCGAAGAATTCCCAGACCAACCAGTTGTTGGATGTGAGGAGCGCGGAGCTGAAGGGCGCCCAAGTCTTTTTGACAAAGGCAGACTCGTTCGCAGGAGCGGATTTGGTCAAAATGGCGCAATCATTGAACTCCGAGATATTCCAGGGTGCGGCGTTCATGTCAGAAGGGTTAGAATTCGACGAGCTGGCAGGGAGGAATGCGAGATTGGATACACAAGCAATGGAACGTGCCAAAATCCTCGTGGGCTCGGTGATGTTCTCCCAGCTTCTCGCAAGGCTGCCAACAGTCGATCCCCTTCCTTTACAACTTGCGTTGCAGTCAATCATGATCCTACGCTGTGTACAAATCATACAGTCGTTGTGTCCCATGGAGTACAGAGACCATAACGATTTCCTTAAGAAAATATACGCAGGGATCCAAGCATCGGGTAAGCATAGTACTATCCATCCACACGGCAGCGAATTCGAGGCTGAGAGCCCTTCCAGAGGAACAGGCTGTTGCAGGCCGATGGCGTGCACTGACACAAGCACAGCTAAGACCTTCTCGATCATATGGCCCACACATCGCGGAAGATCTTGTTACCATCCTGAAAGTCTGTGGGTTGTCGACGAGCAGCTCCAAATATCAAATCATCATCCAGGACATTAAACACCGCATGTCAACCCTTGAGAAAGCAGCTTTACAACTCAAGGTGGCTCTCAAAGAAGGGGTCACTTCTGTCGATATTGAGGCGTTTTATATCTCGACCAGGGCTCAATTCGACCCAACAAACATGGATGATGCGTACGGAGACAGCAGAAAGGAAGCCCGAAACCGGCGCGGGGACGGAGAGCGCATCATGTGCACAACGGACATGGGATTGCGCAGGGTTCTGACGAAGCGTTCCGCTGATGGGCAAGCTCAATCATACTATGACGTTATCCTCAAGCCCAAGGTTGTTTTAGCCTCGTCCTTAACGGACGAGGCGGAGGCTCAAACGGCCTTAGGGGAGCAATCTAGCAGGTAAATAGCTGAGAGGAGGCCTGGATGTGGTTGTGAGGACGTACATTCATGAATCATGATCAGTTTTGAATATCTTTACGTAGTAGGTCCTGGAATGCTATGCTAACAGGACTCTTGAATGCATCATGTCCGAAAAAAACCTAGATGGGGTCGATGATGACGCGATGACGCATCAATTGAAACGATCCGTTTGTTTGCTTTCGTTGTGCGGATATGAAACATTCGCGGCATCGCAGCATGAACATGAGGCGGAGGGGGATCAAGACATGAAGACGCTGCATGTACCTTCGGTTTGGTGGTCGGGACCAACGTGAATAAGGGACCTCAACGTGGGCATGAGGAATAGGTTCGATATAACAACTAAGGCAGACGCGTTAAGCAATCATCAATACCATCTTCATGGCATCTCCATTCTCAATGCTAAGCATGCTGAGCAAGGCTCGGCGTGCAGCCGGCAAACGAATTTCATCCCCAGATGACAACAATTCTGATTCTCGAAGTATCGCGAGCGTATCCAAGGAGGACAAGAAGGCGAAGAAGCAAAGCTCCAAAATCCTGCGCGCTTTGGAAAAGTCGAAGGAAGGGGGAAGGGACTCTCTCTTCCCAACCACGTCTTCTGAATTGACGTCCGTCGTCCCCGCCGCCACTGCGACACCACAGCCAATTTCCGTCAATCCTTCTAGGACAGCGAGTGTCGGAACGGATGAGCTGGGATTCTCTGTTATCCCACAGCAAACTACCACCACCATCATCCCACCCACGCCGACTTCCGTTGAGCCCTTCGACACCATTACACCAGCGGGGCCGAAGTCCGTCGAGGCTTCTAGAACAGCAAGAGTTGTAACAGAGGAGCTGGGCTTCTCCGTTGTTCCGCAGAAGACCCCCAGCACAACTATTCCTTCTATGTCACCTGCCAGAACTGCGAGTGTCGGGACAGAAGAGCTGGGCTTCTCTGTCGTCCCACAGCAGACCACCACCACACCCCCCACCGAGCCCTCCAGGCCGTCCAGCGTCAAAACAGGCGAGTTGGACTTTTCGAGCGCAAAGGCACAAGACCAGGAATGGACTACCGTCAGTGGTGATGTCGAGCCCTTAAACGCCTCTCAACCTCTCCACCAGACATTGGGTGAGGCAAGGGCGGAAGCGGTTTGGGAGAAGGAGATTCAGGATCTTACGTGCGAGAGGGACGATCTTGAAACACGCTTGAAGGCCGCAGAAGAAGCTGCAGCGAAGTCGCAGGCCGAGAGCGAAGGACGGATTCAACAGCTGCTTAAGGGCAATGCAGAGTTGAACGAAGGAAATGCCTCATTACTAAAGGAGGCTGATCGACTCCTTGACGAGTCGAAGGAAGCTCGGGACCGAGCTCGTGTTCTCGAGGAGGATAAGGCGGCGTTGGTGGCTGAGCGACGTTCTCTGACGGCAAGCCATGATTTTCTCACGCAGGAGAAGGCGAAGCAGGACGAGGAGCTTCGGCTGGTCCATGAAGACAAGGAGGACCTCGCAGCTGAGCTGCAAGCTCTGCGAGCAGAGAGCGACGAGTTGAGGGACGAGGTGGAAGCTGAGAAACAAACAAGAGCTGCTCTGGAGGAGGAAAAGGCTGGTCTGATGACAGAACTACGGGAGCTCCAAGCTGAGATCGATACTAAGGATGAGGAGTTAGAGGTAAAGTCCACGAGAGTGAGTGACCTCGAGGGGGAGTCCACAGATATGAAGGCGCAATTGGCACAACTACGCGAAGACCTCCTTCACACGAGTAGGAGACATGTAGAGGCGCGGAATAGCGAGGCAGAGAAGACAGCAGAGCTGACTAACCAAATGCGACGACTGCATGATAGATTCGGGTCGACAGAGCGACAAAATCGGATGTTGAAAGACCAGCTCCACTCGCACCTGGACGAGCTGCAGAGTCGTCGAACTGACGATAGACAGCGATCCTCCGTCGCTGTAAACTCCACCACCCGTCTAAAACACATGAGCGTCATCAGAGATGACGCGGTTCGCATCGTTGCTTTGCTCAATTCGGAGATATTCCAAGCGGCTGCTTCTTTATCTGACAAGAATTTTGGTGATAGGTCTGCCACAATCGAGGGACACAACCTGGAAACAGAGGCTCTCCAAGTAAAGGTGAAGGAGTATCTAGGAGATGAACTGGTAACGGTGCTTGAATCGGTGTCGTTGCACAGGGATGGACAAGGATTCGACCCGTGGTCGCTTCAGATCGCTTTCCAGGTGTGTTTGGCTTACTGCTGCAACCGCATCATCACGTCGTGGTATCCGTGCCATTGGGAGTATGACGCCTTCTTGGAGACGCTGTATTCAAAGATTCAAGGAGTCGGTAAGGATCCAACCCTCATTGTCAGCTGCGATGACTGACAGAAGTGATATAGAAGAACCAAAAGCCGCTGAGAGATGGTGTGCCATCACCCGCGCACGGCTAGGTCCGTCGGATAACAGAAAAGCCCAGATAGTAGATTTCATGTGCAGTTCTTTTCTCGACATCTTAACTCTGTCAGGTTGGTCGAAAGACTGCCCCTTAACGCGAAGTGTCATGGAGTCCTTCCAGGACAACCTTTCGATTGTCGCAACGCTAGCCATTCGTCTCCACGTCATGCTCGGGGAGGATAGATCGCCTGAGCGATTGGAGACATTCTTGATACCACCAGGAACCGACTTTGACGATGAGTTCATGAACGATGGTTACGCTGAGGAGAATGACTCGGATGATAGAGATAATGAAGTGGTCTGCACTTCCGACATCGGCTTGCGAAGAGTGACGAGAGACGGGCTAAAGGTGATCGTAAAGCCGAAGGTCATTGTACCTGCCGTTCTCGAGCAGATGAGGCTGTAGACGTTCAATGAAGAAATCTTTCGTGAAATAGAATTTAATTGCTTACATAATCAACGTGATAACGTCCAACTTGAAGGTTCGAAGTAATCTTCAAGTCTTAGGGAAGCGTGGAGGTATTGCATCTGGCTTTTCATTCAATATATATCATGGGACAATGCGAGTGGACTCACAGGGGCATTCATAGGGGGTATATAGCCAGAATGAAGTGACCAATCGACGTTTGAGTGGGTTGAGCAAGAAAACCGAACTCTGCACTTTAGGCTTCTACTACGGTGCCTCAGCCTGCCACATGAGCGAAAAACTGAAGGGGACGCAAAGGTCCCCTAATCAACCAGCCGAAATGGCCCAACCAGTGATAAGACGGTGCTTTCAGGGCCACACCGGTTTGAACTTGATGGTCTGGCTCCAAGGATCTATGCTGGAACAAGGGTCCGAAAACGCAGGATGATGAACTCCCTCAAATTTCAAAGGCGCCGTGAACGTTGTAGCCAATCGATGTTATTCCTTGAACGAAGAGAAATTCAGTTACACGCCTGATCTAGTGAGGTTTACCACTGAGAGAGTTCAAGATTCACTTTTCAACCAGCAATAAACTTCTGATCCAACTACGTCCGCATACCAATTTTGACGCGAGGTGGAGCGGTTGGGCTGTCAGCTGGACATGGGCGATCTTGCTATCTTCCGCTCGAAGTCGACGGCAGCCTGTTTTAATCGACGAATCGTTTAGTTCTGAACGAGCAAGAAAACTATTAGAGAGATCCAACGAAACACGAAAATGTGCAGACCGAGTTCCAGCAGCGTTGTTGTTGCACCCAACGGTTGCCCAACGTTGAAGACTGCACCAATAAAAGTGAGATGCAGAAGTTTCTCAAGCACTAGCAGCCATGGTCGTGGCGCACGTTTTGTCGACGACGACGCGTCGTAGCATTACAGCGTCGGGAGTGTGGAGGTTGAACGATGTGGAGGGCGTCCGTTGCGGTTACATTGCCCTATTTCTCCTTGTCATTCGTACCCTAAATCCGAGGGTTCAACGTTCATCGTTGAAGGTCATAGGTGGTGGTGGCCAAGTTCAACAGTCGTCAGTTCGTCTGAGTTGGGAATGATAGCATGAAGCAAGTGGCGGTTTCATCACTCTTTCCGTTAACCTCCAGCAACCTCCACGAACAACATGGCCCAGTGAGGGCTACACACACTCTCCGAGTATCTTATGGTCCTCAAAATTGTAGAGGCTTTCGCCTCGTCGTTCTTTCTGACTCAATACACCGTTCACATCGTCATTGGGATTGTGGTAATTCTTACGCTGCACTCCATATCCCAAGGTCGACGAACCACCCGTGAGCGAGATTTACATGGGAGAACGGTGTTAATAACGGTGAGTACAACTACGTTTCGCATTGCTCTGTGAATTGAACGCTGAGAACACCATCTAGGGCGGATTCACACCGCTGGGCCTGACAATTCTCCAATCACTAGCCCAACGCGGAGCCCACATAATCGCTCTTTCCTCAGACCCAATCGACTCTTCCAACGTTACCATCCTCATCAGTCTCCTTCGCACAACCACCTCAAACGAACAGATATTCGCAGAGGGATGCGACGTCACTTCACCCACCTCCATACACTCTTTCTGTACCCGCTTTCTCACCGGACAAGACCAAAGAATCGACGCTATCATTTTTGCGCACGAGTACCGCCAAATTGGCTCTCTATTCTCACGTAAAGACAAAGAAAAGGAGCGGAATGCGGGTTCGTTAGCGACGTTCTTGATCACCACGCTGCTATTGCCAGCACTCCTAGTCGCTCCTGTGGAACGGGACATTCGGATTATCAACATCGTCAACCCATTTTACGCAGCTGCAGCCACCCTCTTACCTCGTTTCGATCCTCCAAAAGAGAGGTCTGTTTTCCTGAGGGAAGGCATCCGTTCTCTACGAAGCATCATCGTCACACGACATCTCCAACGTATTCTAGACGCACTCCCAGCTGCACAATTACCCAAACCCGAGGAAGGCTCGGCCTCTGTCCCTGTGGTCAATGCTAAAGTCCAAAGGTCAAATATCGTCGCTGTGAGCGTGTGTCCTGGCATAAGCAGAGTCGACACCATATCAGCTCTCTTCAACGCCGATTGGACGATACGTTACACACCTTTCCGAATCACTCTGTGAGTTTACTTTGCATTGCAGCCTGATTCATTCTGATTGTGCGTAGATATGTCATCCTACAGCCCATCCTTCGCATCTTCTTCAAGTCACCAGAAGGGGCTATGCAATCCGTGCTGCACGCTCTTTTCCTCCCAACGCCATTCAAAGTCCATGTGCAGCCGACCCAAGTACCCAATGCGATGCCTGAAGAAGTGTTGAAGCCAGGCGCATTGTACCGAGAATGTGCTGTCGTCACGCTGAAGGTGTCCGTGCCCGAGAACCTTGCCTTGTCGGACCCGAAGGCTTCCTCATCAAAAAAGGGGAAGGGGAAAGCTGGAGAAGAGGTATTGGAGATCCAGGATGATGGAGAGTACGGCGGCGAAGTCGCTGGGAGGTTTATTTGGGAGTCGTATGAGGAGGCTTTGAAGGTGTGGGAGAAGGAGAACCCGGCAAGTGAAGAGGATTTGAGGAGGGAGGAGGAGAGGAAACAGAAACAGGAACAGGAGAAGGCGGGGGTTGTAGATGAGGTTTCTCCGTATTGAAATGACATGGTACACTTCATTCCGATACTTCACTTTTCTTATGATCAGTTAATGTGTAATGCCACAGACACGCTTGGACGCGAAAGGGTTGGATCGAAAACTCTGTAACGAAATGATACCATCATGTAGGAGTAAGCACTCCTGAAACGGCGGTGCAATACAGCATCAATAGTTGACCGCTACTGAAAGCGACTTGGTTCCCAAGGAACCACTACGTCGACCATCGTCCATCACAGCAGACACTACACGACGACATCATCCTTGGCACAAAGGCATCTGCACAACCTGTCCCTGTACAGTATGACGCCCCGAGAAGGTCATCCTCTATCTTATCGGGAATTCTTGCAGCAGCATAAGAATCATTGGGATGTGCTAGTCCTCGGGCGTAATCGAAAGGTGGGTCTTCCATTCACATCGCTTCGTTACTGAAATTTACGTCATCTTCAAGAAAAATTGATACTGTTGAGCGTGCATGCTTGGGAGATCGCAGGTGTCTTCTGCGACTGTCGGATGAAATCCAGCGGCTGGCAGATCATTTGACAGTACTTGTGACGGTATTTTGAACCCTCCCATTAGTTGTTGCGGAAATCGGTTCGAAGCCTTCTGACCCTCCGCGATCCAATTCATTGGATAGGTCGAACACGCTGTGAATTTCGTTGTGCAAAACAATATGCAAGCGACTGTATTGGTACAACAAGCTCGACATACCAAGAGGATACCTCGCCTGCTGACCTGCCGAGCCTCTATTTCACCAACTGAAGCTACTCTGGCAGGCAGACTGCAACATTTTGAGGCATTCCGTGTGCCGACCCACAATGGTCCTTGTCACGTGGTATATAGATCCAGGAGCAAACATGCGTGATACGAACTTCTCTGTTCCTTCACTGGAGACGGTGGTAGGAACATGAATTGTGAAACGCGTGTCGCGCTATCAAGGGAAATAGATGAAGTGGACATATGATCACCAACGAAAAATGATAAATACTTCCCTCGCCCTCTGTCCTCGACCGATCCGACACCCCTTGGTTGTACATGCCTCAAGGAAAGCCACCCAGGGTCGTCGGTAGCGCATTACGGTGTCAGGAGTCTTTGTGGCACACTGCACTGATTTGGCCTGATTTGGACACCTCTGTACTTTGCGTTCCATTCAGTCAACATTCAGTACGTTCGGCATCCGTGAGACTATGTCCGACAAATGTCCGATAAATGTCCGACATTGGAGTCTTGACAACGTTCTTCAAAGCGATTATCGACGGTAGGTATCATCAATCACCTTCCGTCAACTCCCCACACTTTTTCCATGGCAGCCTCACGATTTTACAAGTGGGATTTCAAACTCGCAGATTCTGTCTAATCCTCAGCCGCTCACTCATTTCTGGCCCCCACGCTACAGGAATCCGGAATTCGAGACTATTCAGCTTCACGGTGGTCAGATCCCCGACTCGGATACACGGGCGAGAGCAGTTCCTATATACCAAACCGCTAGCTTCTGCTTCAGAGATGCGGATGTAAGTTATTTTTTATTCTTTTTCGTTCACTAGTTTGGATTTTATCTTTCAACGCCTTAGCACGCAGCGGAAGTCTTCAACATGAAGTAAATCTCCGAGTCACCGCCATTCTTTTTTTGTCCCTCATCTTCCAAAGTGACCCGGCTTTCGCATATACAAGGCTCTCCAACCCAACTATAGTAAGTTCAATAGTCTTAGTTGTAGGACTTTGCAAATGGCTTCTACTAGGCGGCATTTGAGCAACGAATGGCTCAATTGGAAGGTGGCACTGCTGCTGTTGCTACTGGCTCCGGACAGGGCGCACAGTTTGTGGCCGTCGCTGCGCTCGTGCGCGCGGGTGACAATATCGTATCCTCGTTGGTGTCAGGCCACATCGTCTTTTAGTTTTTGATCTGAAATATCTCTTTGTTCTAGAACCCATCTTTTTTCCAACGTGAGTACATGATCGCGTTCTGTCTCTCATTGGTTCTTGTCTGGCTGATTTACTACGCAAAGTCATTTTTTCAATTTCGATGTTCGTCATTCCCCACCATGTCTGTGCACACAGTCGAACTGTTCTGTATTTAGCCATTTGGAAGAACTTTGGTGTTTCCGTTAACTTTGTTTCCTCTGCGGATCCAGACGCTTTTGCGGCGGCTATTGACGAGAACACGAAGGCGATTTTTATCGAGGTCATGGGAAATCCCAGTCTCGTCATGTTCGATATTGCAAGCCTTGCAGAGGTAATTTATTTGTTGGACATATCTTCCTTCAGTTCAGGTTTATGTCCGCTAAATGATAGGTCGCCCATAATCATCGGATTCCTCTGATAGTTGATAATACCTTTGGAGTGGGTGGTGAGTTTTTCCATTGCGTTGTGAAGAGAAATTCATAAGAATTTCTTATTTTACATAGGATATCTCATCAGGCCTTTCGATCACGGTGCAGACATTATAAGTGAGTAAACATAATCAATTCGTGAAGGCACTATTTTGTAAACCATACTCCAAGTCCATAGTGCGACAAAATGGATAGGAGGCCATGGTACAACAATTGGAGGAGTGATTATTGACTCTGGTTGGTCTTACATTGTTTTGTCTTTCGGGCCTCTCACCAACAACATGCTCTTAAACAGGAAAATTTGACTGGCATTCTGGCAAGTTTCCTGCCTTGACGAGCCCTTATCGTGGAGTAGTATACTCTGAGAAATTTGGATCTAATGCCTATGCTGCAAAAGTGCGCACAGATATGGCTTTTACTGGGTCATGCATGAACCCGTTTGGAGCTTTCTTACTTCTTCAAGGCCTTGAAACTCTTAGCTTACGGGCAGAGAGACACAGTGCGAATGGAATGGCTTTAGCAAAGTAAGCCCAGAGCCATATTTTTTTTTGGGATATTTTTTACATCCTACAGGTGGTTGGTGAAGCATCCCAAGGTGGCATGGGTATCGTATCATGGTCTTGAATCAAATGAATTCCATCAACTGGCCAAGAAATTAATGCGTTCCGGCTTATTTGGTGGAATGGTCAATTTTGCCATCAAAGGTGGTTTACCAAAAGCTTGCAAGTTCATCAATAGCCTCAAATTGGTCAGTAATCTTGCAAATATTGGTGAGTTCAAAGAATATACTTGGTTGATTTGACAAAATGGGTGATGATCTATAATTATTTATTTAGGTGATGCCAAGACTCTGATAACACAACCGGGAGCAACGATTTCTGTATTAGGTGAGGAGGATGCAGCATTGACAGGCATTACCGAAGATATGCTACGAGTGAGTTGTAACTGTCTTATAATTAGGGAAAAATAACAACTTTCTTTTCTTTCAGCTATCAACTGGGCTGGAGGCTATCAATGATATTATAGCGGATTTTGAAGGAGCATTTGAAGTTACATTTTCTGAGGATGAAGTTGTTTCCCCAGCGATTGATTGAGAATGTGTACGTTTAATTTGTATCACCATTCAAGTTGTTTCAGAGTTCTTGAATGATATTGAAGAGGGGCAGTGTGATTTTGTTTGCATTTTTTTTGACGGTCTTATCCCACCTCAGAAACAGAAAAAACCAAATTTGTCAAGATGGGCAGGGGTTTCAGCAAGATTTTGGCCTGTGATGTCCATTTATATAACCTAGGTCCCAGCTGATTTAATGGGAGAAACTAGACATTTGAGAGGTTGTTCAAATCTTTATCCATGGTTATAATTTTTTCTGTGAAAAATAAAATCAAAGTGGACCTAGCTGCCATCCATTTGAACACTTTTTTTCTATAATGCAAGATATGAAAGTGCAGTGGTGAAATACTACTTTGCATGCAAAATGATGGGCCAAAACATGCTTTACTGTACTAAATTGACCAACTCTTTGGTCATGCACCACAAAGATGGAATTTTTTCCCACCTAGAGAGATGAAGTGTTACAGTTATTAACTGTTTTAAGATTGTCAGATGATCACACTTCCATACTTGCCAATCCATGCATGAGCTTGTAAATGTAAGAATCACATGCTAACTCATGGTGGTATATGCATACCTTCCTTTGCCTGAGGAATTTATGCCAAAGGATGCAAAGGGAATGGTTGTGGCATTGATAGTGCCAAGTGTTGAATGCAGGATACAGGGACAGGTGCAGATGAAGGGCTGGGTTTATGGCTGTACAGCATACTTGACCAGAAAATACATAGCAGTAGCACAGGATTCCCGGTCTGAGCATTACAGACAATGTGTACTTATTCATTTTAATTTTGTGACCTCTTCCTCAGGAGAATTTTTGCCTTTGTGTCAGGGATATAATCAAAAACAAACCAATAACCAGACAGGTGTTCTCCCCCCTTCACAAACTTGAGGTCATAATTCAACAACAGGTGCACAAACATTGTTTTCATCATAATGACTGCAAAAAATCAGCCAGGGCTACAGAAAAAAATGTGTTTCATTGCAGATCAATCAATTGTTGATCAATTGGGGGAATGGATGGAGAGAAAATTGCACCATATGTATCTTGCTGACCCAAATGCTAAATAATGGGCTGAGGGCACAACACAACTGCCCACTTTCATTGTCAGTTTGTCCTTCCAAGAAATGAAAGGCGTTAAATGTTCCTGCATCCGGATAAATGTCGCTGTCGAGATGAGTTGCATGTGCCGCCACAGCAATCCCTGTGCCAGGAGGCAGGAAGGTGCCATCAGAAAAAGTGAAGTTCTTCAGGACTGTGTGGTACATGGTGACTGTACACCATTTAGACCACAGGAAATCCAAGAGAGAGGATATCCGCACCCACAGAAAGTCCAGTGAGTCTTTGCAACTCTTTCAAGAAGCTGTCTAATTTCTGCATTCCATCCATGGCACCCTTTGTCCAGCCCTCTCGAGCAATAACAGCCTCAATCTCATATCAGAGTGGTCCTATGCATCTGGGATGTGCAATGAGGTTATATAATGCTTGTGTAAAACTCTGATAAAAGGCTTGTCATGAATAGAAAGGTATCACAAGTCAGAAGCACCAACACATGACAGTTGGTGCATAGACGGCATCAAAGTCTACCATAAGAAGGTGAAAAGCAGTGTGTTTGAGCTTTTCTTCATCACTCACCATCAATCTCATCCATAAATGATGAAAACAGGCACTGTTGCATAACTCAGTTATCTACTGCTCCATCAATGGGCCCGCCACAACTTACAGGTGATGATTTCCCAGATTTCTTGTTGCCATGAATTGTGCTGCTCTTCCATTCTTCCATGGGGGGCCTCAGGTGCTCTGTCATATGCTGTAATATATTTGGTACATTAAAGAACAGATGCCTGACAATCCTGGGCAGAAAGTTGGACTTTCTCAAAAAAAAAAAGAACTGATACTAACTGGCAACCAACATACCTTTTAAGCCAAGGTGGGAACACCCTCAGAAGGACACCAGTCTTGGCAAAGACAAATGCAAATTGGGACAACAATTCTACATATTCAGGATTCCGACCTGTCTGCAATGAACAATTCATGAACACAATAGACCAGTAGAAAAGAGGAGCAAAAAAAAAGCACACACAATGGTAATCCAACTAGGAGGCAGTGTACAGTCCAGCATACAGTGGACTGCACCATGTCAAAGGTTGAGATCTCAAACCAATCTGGAGCAGGTCGGTATTAGCAGAAGCCTATGACAAAATGGGGACAGACCACATCCTTGATGGGCAAATGTCTCACCAAGCACTGTGACAATTTCATCATGTATGTCACTAAATGAGCTCTCAAGCTCCCACGTTAAGATATGTCGGATCATCGAAATGTGAATACAGCTCTCTATAATCATTGGCAGGGAACCCAGGAAGTACATCCCCTGAAAAAAAGTGATTCAATCCATACAAAGCAGGTCACAATAGTGGTCCAATGATGCACATCACTATTGCCCTCAAACACCAGGACATCTTCCAGTGCCTTGCGAATATCTGCAAGATAGTGAGGACCACATGCAACAACCATCCAGAACTGAAAATCAGTAGAGCCTGCCTTTGTGCTTAGTGTTTAAAGGTTCAGTCCATAGGACTGAACTAAACTGGAGCATGGTCCAGTCTTTTTTTTTGGTTGCAGTCGCCCACATTTGGGGTTATTCTGGTTACCAGTTGCCTCATTTCAAGTATCTTTTAAAACCGTTCAAAGACCAGTTTTAATCGGTTGCAACTGGTTAAATGGTCACGTGCGTTACATACCCTTGTAACCACATTTATTACCTTTAATTGGGTTTTTAGTTCATCAAAAATGGTTAATAACTGAGAAAGATATAACCAAATCCATTTTGGTACAAATACTTGTTTGTGCAACTTGTACCAGACTGACTTTAATTCTAACTCACTCAAATTTTCATCATTTTGCTTGATTCAATTTTTGGATATTGAAACTATAAGTATGAAAATATGCTCACCATCTATCAATGTATGGTATGCATCAAATAATTTGCAGTTGCCACATTAAATTTTGCCTGAGTCTTTAGGAGATGTAATTCGGTTTCAGTCATAGCTATGTCAAATCTTCATTAAATCTCTTAAAAATTGGTGGAATGACAGGTATTTACATTCCTTACTATTCTGTATAGCCTGTTTATTTTTCAGAGTAATAATAGTTGAGATACAAATGGTTTATATGAGTACAATGAATTATACACAAAAAAACCAGTCTGGATCGGTCTGAATCGGTTCCATGGACTGCAAAAGACTGGTCCTAGGTGGTTCGGTTCGATTCCCTCAATATCTGGGTTGGTCCTGGACTGGTTGCGGTCCATGGTTGCGCATTTTCGGGGCAAAAAACCGGACTGAACTGAACCTGTGAACACTATTTGTGCTGTTATCCTCACATTGGTAAGCCCAAACTTTGTGAAAGTCAGACACAGTGACAACTCATACTTGATCGTAACCTTTTTGTAGTATGTTGCAGCTGTCAAACAGCAGGCAGATGGCTCTGAGATAGGATAACCATGGCTGGGATGGCCTGCCAATAGTTGGAATGTGCTCAAGCTATTGTATTGCAGCACTTAAGAATTCTGCCAGGAATGTCACAGACTACTAGACACATACATTGGATTTGTTGGCCATTTTTTTGAATTGAGTCCAGACTATGACTATGAGGACTGACACAAATAGATATTCCCAGTGCATCACAAGGTTCAACTGCATCAGCAAGACCACAAATTGTTTGGCAACACTTGGCGTGCTTGGTGAGCTTGGGGGCTTGCCAAACATCACAAAATTGCATGACCCCTCCCAAGCTATGCCGATTTGTGTCACCAACTATGATTGGCCAAGTTTTTAGTTCAAAAACCAAGTACCACAATAACAAGATAGTGACATATTAATTGCATACTTGGTAACATAGTAAAAACATCCAGTGAGTACCAAAATAAAAGTCAAATGCTAAGAAATCCCTCAAGGTGAGCACCATGAGGAAGGTGCCTAAACAAGGAGGTGATGGTAGTGGTGGTGCATGGCAGTGTAGTAGATCCATCTGGAATGTTAACCTGAACCCGATTCGGTTTCCTGTGGAGATGATAAGTGAGCACTAGTGAGCCCTCATTGAGATTTAACTTGAGCAGGGCAGGGCAAGTAATAAATACCATGGATGTTGGTGATGGGTGCTGGTGAACATTGGGTGAATGACAGAGTGAACAACAGGATAAATCTTGCTGTAAGTCTCTTGTGCTGGCCCTTCAGCCATCTGATGATCAATTGTGATCTGAAGTTTTGCCGCCATACTATGTAGTGATACAATAGTGATAGTCACTGCTGAACACCCCAACTTTGTCTTCAATTTCCCCTTTGCTTCACACTCTCGAAATATGGAACATTCTTGACTCTGACCAATGGTGGTGCTGGTCTCCCCATCGTTCCTGTGAGTTCTCCTTCACTTGCCAATTTTTCCATTTTATTTTTTTCTGTCAGAGGATGCATTCCAAAATAGTGTTTGGAAGTCCGGTCTTGTGACTGGAAAAAGACCGTAACCAGATCGGACCAAGACCACAAAAGACCGGACCTGCGGTTACGGTCTTTTATTTTTGAAATGTAAAGACCGCAAAAAGAACCGGTTAACGTGAACCGGTCTTTTGTAACCCCTTAAATACCCTTTAAAACGCACCCAAGAACGTACGATTTGGTAAAAAAACGAGAGAGATATGAATTAAAATGTAAATTACTTTTGGGAATAATAGATGTACCAGACTTATTTTATAGAAGCACCAATTCCTAACGGAATTTAACGTTCTTGGGCTCGTTTTGAAGCTATTAGAGATGTTAATAAATCTACTGATTCATAATTTTAAAATATTGGCCTAAAGACCGGTCATAAACCGGTTAAAACCGATGCAGACCGAAACCGGTCTTTTTGTGGTCCGGTCTGGTCTTTTGACTTCTGGGGAAAAGGCAGACTGGTTACGGTTACGGTTAACACCCCTGGGCATCAAAAAACCGGACCGAACCAGACTTTCAAACACTATTCCAAAACCTCTTTTACCCACCATATCACACAACACACAGGTCGAAAATTCCTCATCCTGGATCTGACAAGACCCTTGTGCATAGCAGTTTCAAGGTATGATTATTCTGTATGCCTCCCCTCCTTCTCATCTCTTTTACAGTCAATGCAACAAACAAGCACCTAGATGTTCTTTGCCCTCTCCCCCTTCCCCTGCCTCATCATGGAGTTCTGCCTCTCCCCTGAGCTGACATATCATCCTCATTGGCATCGTTGTAACCATCAAAGTATTTATTCCTCCCAGTGCTGGGATCATGTATTACAGAACACAACTGTACCACGACGAAGGGAATGGACATGGCCATGTGAGTACCTACCTGCCAGTTCATTTGTACTGACCACCCCCAACTCTCACCAGATATGTAGCCCTGTGAACTCTCACACTGAATCAAGCCAGGGCAACTGCAAAGATAACCACCACAACCATTCTCACAGCATGTGATCTCAACCACATTCCACAATGGCCATGACCGCCAGGTGGGTATTGCCAGCTCACCCTCCCACCAACCACTCATCATCTACATAGCCCCACCAGGGTCCTTTTCTCCCCTCTAACTGGGAGAGGCTGATAAAAATGGCAATGCCAGTGAGAATTGACAAAGACGAAAACAAGACAAAGAAAGAAGAGTGAGGTGAGGTCGACAAGATGAGAATGATGATACCAGGCCTCTCATCCCCTCTTGTGGGGCCATTTACACTGACGACAGCACCCCAGTATGAAGATGCAAGACCTCACCACTTAGCAGATAGGAAAACACGGTGCACTTTTAAGTCTGCCAATTCACCCACATGCTTACCATTTGTGACAGATCACATGGATCTCAAGCTGGAGGTCGGGCCTGTGCACTACCACCGTGAGTGTGCTCTTCATTGATCCCTCACATTTCATATTAATTCTGGATCAGATGGAATGTGCATTATTTCTATGGACAACTGGAATCCATGTCTTGACTGGTACTGGAGGATTGGGCATACTCCCCACACAACTATCCAACTTTGGTGTGTTTTTTTTTCTCACCTCAATTACAGTGCATCAGTCTCATCCTACATGGACACAGATGCATAGCAATATTCACACAGAAGCACTTCTTGTGCACAAAAGGGTCATAGGTACATTATGTAGTCTACATGTAGTAGCCCAAATACATTAAAAATCAGTCGAGCATGCTCAAATCGACGTTGCTTGGGAGCTACTAGGCTGATTTTGTGCCAAATTATATCTGGCCTCTTTTTTCAGATGACCCAATCAAGCTTGGCAGCTTGGCGAAGTTGGTGCACTTGGCCAAGCATCCCAAGTGATTTGCGATCTTGCTGATGTGCCAAGCAAGAGGTCGTATATGGGGATAAATGGAAATGCCACGACCAGTGGTCAGGACTTGGGAGAAACCACTGTCTGCTGTAGCCGAACTTGGTTGGACACATTTGAGGGTCATTAACAGATGATCTGTTCATGACCTCAGGCTTTTGCTCAAGGATTGGAGTTGATGTACATTTTCCCACTGCATGATCATTGATCACATCACAACTAATTGCTAACTAAGCACTAATCGATCAGGTCTTTTGTTTACATAGTTGTAGAGTGTGCACAAATAAATCTTAATCAAGTCCTCAATGACTCCCCTTCATGGTCACTATCATGTGCATTTCTGACAGGCTCCAGCAATCTCCTTGTGATATTAAATCTCTCACTATCCCATCCCTTTTCACTCCCATCGTTCATTTAACCATGGCTATGGAAACAGTCAACACTGTGAGGATCTGTCCTAAGAGGGAAGCTCTCATGCACCTGAGGGTTAGGTGAAGGTGCAGAAGTGGGTTGTGGCAAAGGTAACTTGCAGACAGACAAGGAACTCAGAGTTGGGAACAATGCTGGAGGAGGTACAGCGCTGGAGTTCACTACAGCATTGGAGGAGGTATGACATTGGAGGAGGTACAACATTGGAGTTGACTATGGTGTCAGAGGAGGTATGGTGATGGAGTTGACTATGGCATCAGAGGAGGTATGGCGTTGGAGTTGACCACAGCGTTGGAGTTGGTTGGGTTGATGAAAAGAGATATGTGCATAACAGGATGAGTTCTGGGTGGAATGAGGTGTATGAGGGGCGTTGGAAAGGTAGAAAGGAGATGGAATCAGATATAGAGAATGCGAGAGGCAGGGAGGCAAAGAGATTGAATGCAAGTGAGATCACAAACTGAATCGGACTCCAAGGCATTGCCAGGTTAGTAACAAGATGGAAGCAAGGCTCAATCGGAGCTGGGAGATAGAGGCTCAACCACACAGGCCTATAACTGAGAGCAGGGCTCAACCAGGAGACAGAGACGAGAGACGAGAAACAGAGAAACAGTTCAGATGTGCATTTGTAATATCAAGGATGAGGTAGTGAGTACATGACAAGCTACCTAAATACCTAAGGGAAGGATACCAAGGCAACCAAGGAAGAACAATAAGTACAATAAGGATGGGAGGAGACAAGGGAGCATGGAATCACAAGGTAACAAGACAATAAGGGTTGGGATGGAGAAACAAGGCATCATGGTGAAGGGTTCGTCTTGGGAATGTCTTGGCATAGGGCATGGGTGTGGGATGGTTCGTGACAAACACCATGTGCCAGTGGACGATTTCTTTCTGACTGCAATGATCAGACTGTGTTGCATTGATCTTGAAACCTTTGCATCAAGTTGTACTTAGCAAGTCCAGCCAAGTCATCAAGTCCATTTTATGGAAATACAAGATTGTTGCTAAATTGTGAGAATGCCACAAATAGGACTATGTTTCATAGACCAAATGGAAGATTTATTTGAAGAAAATGGAATCAGTCTTGACAGTGATAAAAAGAAGAAGTTAGGCAAATACACAGACCAACAGACAAAATTCAAATAGAGAGCATTCAAAGAATTCAAAGATGGTCAACCCTTTGTTGACTTTAAGAAGGCTCTGATTGATGATTACTCTGATGTCCAAATGGCAGGAAAATGGACCTTGACTGCATTAAAGAAAGTATGCAGAGAAAACAGTAAACTTCTAGAACAGAACTACTCTGTGTTGAAAACTTCAACTCGAAGTTTTAGAGCACAACAAAAATTACTTATGATGCTGCTAGTATTGGTGAGCAACAGGGAATTAGTTGACATGTTCTTAGGGTTTTGAGAGAATCCTTTGCCTCTCAAGTACAGTCCAGCTTGAACAGCAAAGTACTGGAGGTCTTAGTCATGTCCTACTAATTCCTGCTGGATTCCAGTCATTCCTGCAAATTCCGGTACCATTCCAGTGGAATTTACCAGCCAAATTTTCAGAATTTCATTATTCCAGTATTTACACGGGGACAGTCCCTGGAATGCAGTGGAATGGAATGGCATTAGAATGCAATGAACACTAAAAATTGCCAAATATGGCAAGTTTTGCATTTTTAGATGAGAAATACCAATAAATTTTGAAATGAAATAGAGATGATGTGGTGATGTTGTTACAGTTGAGTGCAAAAAGAATGGACCATGGGTCATTTTCTGGTTCTTTCCAAGAATTTATTGTAGTCTAAATGTAGCTGTGTACAATACTTATCTCTCCCCCATCTATTCCTACTGGACTCTGGGAGTCCAGCTGGATTCCCACTGGATTCCCACTGGATTCCTACTGGACTTCAACAAAATTTCCAAAAAGGCATTTTCACATTCCCTTCCTACTGGACTCCAACTGGACTTGAACACAGTAGATGAAATGCTTCAGACATTGCCTTCCTCCTGGATTCCTACTGGAATATCAATATATCATCAAGTCAGAACTTCAACTTTCTATACAAAATTCACATTTAAACAAATATTGTATTGTGTATTGACAACTCTATACCTAACTATATACAGAAAGATATTTTACTAATGTAATGAGGGGAGGGAGGGAGTGATGGAGGGAGTGATGGAGGGAGTTATGGAGGGAGAGAGTGATGGAAGGAGGGGAGAGTGAGTGAAGTGAAATGATGGAGGGGGGAGGGTGGGGGGTCAGGGAGTGAGGTGGAGGGAGGAAGAGAGAGAGGGAGAGAGGGAGGGAGGGAGAGAGGGGGACAGAGAGAAGGAGGGAGGGAGGGGGAGGGAGGGAGAAGGAGGGAGGGAGGGGGAGGGAGTGAAGGGTGCTTGTCATCAGTGAGTGCTTGTCATTTGGGGTGAGCGCTCGGCATCCATGAGCATGGGTGCTTGTTGTCTCTGGGGGTGTGCGTCAGGGTGTTGGGCTGCTGCTTGTCTCTTGTGGGCAGTCATTGTTCATAAGTGTAGGTGGTTGTCTTTCATGGGTGTTCGTTGTTGGTGGGTGGGAGGGGGTTGTCACTGTATCTCAGTATTCTCGTTTGAGGCACTGAGTTATCATTTTGTGGGTGCCGTGTCATTTGCATGTATGGGCAGGCTGCTCTTTGTGGGTGGCAGTTGTTGTTTGTGGGCACTGGGTGGTCTTCATGGGCACTGGGTGTAGTCTTTAAAAGTCTAGTCTGGTCTGGTTTTTTGATGCCCCAGGGCTTTAACCGTAACTGTAACTGGTCTGCCTTTTTCCCAGAAGTCAAAAGACTGAACTTGACCACAAAAAGATTGCAGACTGCCGTTTTTTGTGGTCTATAGACCAGTCTTGGTCTTCTTCAGTTTTAACCAGTTTAAGACTGGTTTTTCAGCCAATATTTTAAAATTATGAATTGGTAAATTTATTAAAGTTTGTCATAGCTTTGAAAAGGGCCCAAGAACATTGAATTCCATTAAGAATTGGTGTTTATATAAAAGAAGTCTGGTACATACTGTATACTATTTTTAACAAAATTTTACATTTTCAACTATATCTTTGTCAAATTTGAACCAATTAATATGTGCTTGAGTGCATTTCGAAGGGTATTTAGTGGGCTACAAAAAGCAGTCCTAACCGGTTAAGACTGGTTCATTCAGACCAGCCTTTTTGCAGTCTTTACTTCTCAAAAATGAAAAAACCAGACCACAGGTCCAGTTTTTTGTGCTCTTGGTCCAGTCTGGTTATGGTATTTTTCCAGTCACGAGACCAGACTTCCGAACACTAGTTGGGTGTTTTTTTGTGGGCACCTGGGTGTAATTTGTGGGCGGTGGGGCTGCGTGTGCCATGAAAGTTGTTTGTGGATGGGGAGTTGATGTACATGGGCGGTTTCATGGTCTAGAAGAAAAAAATGACAATGAACAATGAATTTCAGATTGACATTTGTCATTTGGGTGCCACATCGCTGACAGCGATGTGGCACCCAGATTCTGTGAGAACTAACTGAGTGAAGGAGAGGGTAGTGAGCTCACCTTGTCTTGGTGTCGTTGCCTCTGTCTGTTCACACATGCTGTGAAGTGTTCACTCTGAACTTCTCACATAGCTGAAGCCAAGAGGGAAGGAGGAGGCAAGAATGGGTGGATCTGGGATCAACACCCATAAGTGAGCAATGAGCAGTTACAAGATACTCAGCTGGCCCAACATGATTATGCATACTGTAGGAAGTACAGATATACAAAGCACTACATGTAGTGCAAGAGGAAGGCAACACAGCTGACAAGATGGTAGTTCAAGACAAAAGATCAATATATTATGTAAGATATCCAAATCTAGCTATATACCACTGTTTGACTATGGCCTCTGGGCATTCCCTTCCAATCCTATATCACACATGCTGGCATTTGTTTTGTTGGCATTGTTGTGTGGGTATTGTTCTTGTTCATTTTGGAGCCTTGGCAGTCATCTTCACTTGTGTTTTGCAGCTGCTGGAGGTCGTCGTGGCTTTGCAGAGCGTGTGTTGGTGGGCATGGTGTGTGTTGATGGGTGGCAAGAGTGGTGGGTGGCAGGCTGTGGTTGTGGATGTGTTGTGGATGGGTGGTGGTTGTGAGGAAGTGTGGGTTGAGGGTTTGGGCAGAATTCCCACACACAGAATTTGCCAACATTCGTTCTAGGAAAGCAGCTGAGTGGTAGGTATGGATAGCATATAGCAAAGCCTTCGTGATCCAGGTGTTTGAGCACTTGTCTTACACAGGGGAGAAACAGTGATTTGTCCAATGAGTAAATCCTGGGCATATGTTGATCGGAGGCATTATTGCTCGATAATTTACTTCACATTTGTTAGGTAGGTAAATTCAAAATATGCCCACCATTAGACATCAATTGCAATTATATTGTGCACAAGGGACTGCATGAGAACTGTTAGTAAAATGTCCATCAAGTTTTCCCCAGCAGCTCATTCAATATTTGATTTCGATGTGCCCAGATACTATTAAATGTAATCAGAATATGCCCAATATTTCAAGACACATTTTAAGTAAATTCATCAGCTTCATTTAGATTTTTACTAATGGGCATATTTTACATGGGACTACCATCCATAGTGTCTTTTTATCTCAGCTTTATTTTTGAATATATTTTCAATTTATCCTTTGAACAAATGTAAAGAAAATCATTGAGCAATAATGCCTCCAATCAACATATGCCCAGTAATTTACTCATTGGACAAATCACTGTTTCTTCCCTGTGTTAGTTATTGCAGCTTTAGTGTGAGGTCAGTGGTTCAATTCTTGATGTTGCCCTTTTATTTTTATATCCAATGACGCCTAGGCTTTGCGTGATGCAGAGGCAATGTGACTGACTGAGTGATAAGGGAATAGCCAAAGTCAGGAAGATCAGGCGCGGCGCGCGCCTGATTCCGACGTATTTCCACTCGAGGTATGGCTACATACATGAGCAGTACTAATGTGAGCATTCGTATGACAAGGAAGAGGGTGGGAGGGTGACGAAAAATGTGTATGCTAAACTGGACAATGAAGTAAGATATCAAGACGATAGCCTAGATAGAAAGATGAAGATCTTACCTGGTTGAGGAGTGAGATGTCAAGACGAGAGCCTAGTGGAAAGGGGCATCTCAATCTCACTCCTCAACCATGAGGGGTAGATCTAAAAATATGTTAGAGTCTCCTAACGCTCATCCAGGCATGGACCACGTGAGTTGGAGAAAATATGAGCAGCAGCTCGGAGTTGTGTGTCAGCAGACACACAACTGTTTTGTGCGCATGCAACTAGCCTTGGTCGGCTCTCATTGAACTTGAGTAAACACTCTGTTTAAACTCGATATATAATAACAATAACAGTGACAAACTGTGGTCCCACTGGACTCCTGGTACTCATAAATTCCTACTGGACTCCTACTGGACTCCTTGTACTGGACTCCACTATACCCATTCCTTAGGAATCCATAATTCCTTGTGATTTGGGATCATTCCAGTAGGAATTTACCAGGACTCCACTAGGACTGGGAGACAAGATTTGTATGGTGATCAGCCAACATGAAATTTGTCCCAGTCTTAGTCCAGTCCAGTAGGATTCCCGGAGTCCAGTAGGAATAGGTGGGGGAGAGTAAAGAGCTCAGAAGGGGGAAAGACACCCCCAATACTACTTGCAAACAAGGACAATACAGCTGTCCTCGAATGTTGCGAAAACTCATCAGAACCATCAGCCACAGAAAAATGGGCTGCCAAAGTATCAAAGCAAGGGGCTAGCTGTGCAACAATGCTAGGAGGACTCATTTGCTGAAACAAGGACAAAGGACATGTACAACTGGTACATGGAACACCATGTTGGTTATCATATCCCCTACCCCAATGTCACCAACACCAGATACAACTTGCATGGTGAAGCAGCAGCCATTCTAATTGTGTATCACAACCACTTCATGAAATTCATGGAATTCATGTGTGATGTGAAGGACAAGCCAGCCTTGACTAATATTGAGAAGCATTTTCTGAGTGCATTGAAGGATGTGCCTACCTGAGGTCTTTACCATCCCCCACGTAATCCATGTGGATTCCAGTGGAGTCCAGTGGATTCCAGTGGCCCAGTTGCTAGGCCAGATTGGCTTGCACAATGCCCAGTCCAGTCCAGTCCACTGGACTCTCACTGGACTACAAGCCACTTTCCTGAGTCCAGTCCCAGTCCAGTGGACTATGAGTCCAGTCATAGTCCACTGGATTCCACTGGACTGCAGTGGAATCCAGCAGTCCAGTGAGTCCAGTCCATCATTACTTATGGATATCAATTACTACCAAAAAAGCGAAATTAGACTATACAAATGTAATGAGTTATATAGAAGTATACACAAGTACTCATCGTAACAACGATCAATGATTTTGTTCAGTCTGCAGGGTGTGGCACATGACGTACCTGTGGTGTTCAAACGTTGCCATACTGTCACGTTTGCCTTCTGCGGCATAGTTACATCTGCGTGACCATCTCTTTCCCTTCCACCACCACCACCACCACCCCTCACCAACGTCCTGCACCCACCACCACTCTCGGCCATCACCACCGCTCTCAGCCACGTCACCGAAGCAACACGCCGAACGAAACAAACGAGGAAACAAGGGACCATGCCCAGTCATGGATGTTGGTGCCACGTCGCTATCGGCGACGTGGCAACCAGATGACAAATGACGACAAGCATCATTTGTCATCCATGGGTGAGCAACCCAACTCCACCTGATCCACTCACCCACAGATGTCGACACGGCGCAACAACGCAACCCGGCGACGACACGTCGACAACGAAAACAATGAAACCCACGTCACAGCAAATGATGACCGCCCACCACTGTCAACGAACCGTGATGAGCACCCACCCACCCCCACACACGAATGACGATGAGCACCCATGAAAAACGACGAGCGCCCACCACCATGACCCACCACTGCACACTGACATGACGATGACATGTCAACGACATGCCAGGACGATGATGCGACACGCCAGGACGACGACACGATGCGTCCACACAAGCACGCACCCCCATCACACACGAAAAACCACGAGCGCCCATGAAAAACAATGTGCGCCCACGAAAAACAACGAGTGCCCACCCGAAACACGACATGTGCCCACGAAAAACCACCAGCGCCAACGGCATGCCAATGCGGAACGGCGACAAGGGCCCAGCACCACCACCTCTCCCCTCCACTCTCTCCCCCCTTCACTCCCTCCTCCCTCCAACACTCCCTCCCCCTTTCCCCCCCCCTTCCTTGCTCCCTCCCCCCTCCATTCCTCTCTTCCCCCTTTCTTTCCCTCTTCTCCCTCCCCCTCTCTGTAACATAGAATGTAGTAAAAGTAATGTATTTAATTAATAAATATACTTCAATTTTCTTTTGAAATCTAAGTTCAGTCCAGTCCAGTCCAGTTTTGTCTTGGGAGAGTCCAGTGGAGTCCAGTTTTGTGATTGGCAGTCCAGTCCAGTCCAGTCCAGTGGAAGCCAGTGGAAGCCAGTGGAATCCAGTGGAGTCCATGTGGATTATGTGGGGGATGGTAAAGTATTGGCCTACCTTGACAGAGCTCTGTGTTATGGCACTTGACAATGTCAATGTCTCATGTCCTTTCATGCAACATGTCCACTTGCATGAAAACCTTCTTGATCTTGGGCCATTCTTCCAAAGGAAGTGTGATTTTCTCAAAGCTGTCAGCAAGGATCTGAAATGTTGGACAAATGAAGATGCTTCACATCCCTTGGGATCCCTCGACAGACACAAGTGGAATGATTGGACCTTGTTGGTGATGAAGGCCATCCACTCACTCAAGCCCAACCTCCCTGACCTCGACAGAGCTATCACTGTGTTTGTGAAAGGAGCCTTGAAAACCTTTTCTGAACACTTCTTGGATGAATTTCTTGAAGGAGGCAATATCAACAACCTGTCTTTCAAAGAGAAAGGCAAGCTCTTTTGCATTGACAAATGATGTAAATGAGGGCATGCTTGGAAGTTGGCGACTGGGGCAAAGAAAATGGCCAAGTGAGACATTTCACAAGTTTAACAGTAGCTTTGTCACTCGACAAAACAACACTGAGACATTCCATAGGGAGAAACTCAATACTGAGGAAGACAAGGCATATTTATGAAAGTTGGCAAGGGAGAAAGATGAGCAAGGGATTCATAACCAAATCAAAGAGGCACAGATGAAAGCTGATGCAGAAAAGGTTGCTGAAAACCACCAGAAGGAGTTTGTGTGGATGGAGAAGTGCATTAAGAAGGCTGTGGACATCACTGAGACAGGAAAGATGCTCGTCCTAGACAACACTGGAATAGAGGGACTGGATGTCAAGAACCATAACCGACAACTTGACTGACACCGAGATAACGAGAAAAAAGTTCCAGGCCTGTCAGAGCACATCCCTTTGAAGTCTCACATGAAAATCAAGGTGGATTGTGTCAGGGAGCTCAAGAAAGCAGTGGTGTGTTATCAGACAGTCCTGGGACTTGATAGTGGTGTGACTATTCCAACTGCTGCATGAGAATCTGAAGAGGAGGTTGAAATGATGGAGATGGTAGGTGATGATTCACTGTACTAGTCAGATCACAATGATGACATGATTTAACTTACTTTAAAATTCATATTAGTATAGTAAGAACATATCTTATGGCTGTAAAATGGTTTTACATAATACCTTTCTCAAAAGACTAGAAATCAAGAGATGAACAGTTGAAACGGACCATGGTCAAGTATTGTGTGGCTGTGAATACATGGGCAGAAATGGGGGATAGTTATTTGTTATCACTTTACCCCAGCATGCCCCAACACATCACAGCTCTTGAACTTGTGAAAGGAAGTTATACTTGATATCAGTTCTTGTATTCAAAATTAAACTTGTGCGCTTTTATTTGACTGTGAGCGATTCATTTGAATGAAGTGACTTTTCAGACTTTACCTGCAATATTTTTTGCCAGCACTTTACTAATCACTTGAGTGATTTTCTTGTTGCCTGTCCCTTCAAGAAAGTGTACTACCATGCCTAAATCAATTGAAAAACTAGGAAGGTCTCGGAATCTTCCCCAGATCTCCTTTGATTAGTGCTTGGAAGTCAAGTCCCAAGACTGCAAAAAGACCGCAACTGGAATGGACCAAGACTGCAAAAGACTGGACCTGCAGTCTTGGTCTTTCAGATTTGAGATGACAAGACCACAAAAAGGCCAGTTAACGTGGACAGGTCTTGTTGGTTAAGACCAGCATTTTGTACCTACATAATTACCCTTCAAAACGCACCTAAGACCATATTTTTAGGCCAAAAACTGACAAAGATACATACAAAATAGTAAAATATTTCGTGAAAATAGTAGATGTACCTTAGTATTTTTGTATATACATCAATTCTCAACGGAATTTAATGTTCTTGCACTCGTTTAAAAGCTACGAAGAATCTCAATAAACCTACTGACTCACACTTGCAAATGTTATGGCATATTTAGTTGAAAAACCGGTCTTGAACCAGTTGTAACCAGTTTGGACCAAGACTGGTCCAAAGACCGAAAAAGACTGCAGTCTTGGTCTTTTCCAGTCCTGGTACAGTCTTTTGAGGTTTTAGGAATTGTGTGGACCAGTCTTGGTCTCGGTCTTTTCGTTTTGGGCCAAAAAACCAGACTGGACTGGACTTTCAAGCACTACCTTTGATGCTTGTGTGCCATTCATTGATGGCATCATTGCAACAATGTTGGAGAATTTGTTGGATTGAAATGATTGTCTGACAGGGAACCCATCAAAGAAACACTTGAGTTCTTGATCTGTTGAAGTTGAAAAGGTAAGTTAAATGTTGGTTAATTGTGAGGCCATGAAATGAAATCAGAAAATGAAGTTCAAACTGGGAAACCCAGTAGATGAATGCATTGACTTACAAAGATGTTACTCATGTCTGTTGTGAACTGAAAGAGGTCATAAGATCAAGTTTTGATTAGTTGTGTCAAAGACCCAACTTAGAGTCAATACAGCGCCCTACAATGACTATAAAAAACATAATAGAGAAAACCAAAAATAGCCTAAAAAAAGTATGTGACATTGAAAAGATCTTTTACTGTGACATTGAACACAAATAAATACATGACATGAGAAAGATCTTCTTTTTCTGGCAGTGGATAAATGACTGACAGTGTTTGAAGAGTGCAATGAGATAATAGATCAAAAGAAATGATGGCATAGTCTCTACAGTGAATATATACTGCTACCATAATGAATTGTGGCCCATGAAAGTGAAGGAAAAGTTATCACTGACAAAAGTGAAGGAAGCTCAACTTCCACAAAGGTGGCTCCACTTTCACTCAGTAATGACCACTTTCACTTCTGCTTCAACTAATCCTAACTATTTACCCTCTCATCTATGAGCAGCTGAAAAGATTTCATGATGTCCCCATATTTCTGCTTAGAGTGCACTTCCAAATTCTGCTTCGTGTGCATTAACATTCGCCACATGTTGTACCAGCAGGTTTACAATTGTGTCATGGCCCCTACTTGATGCTGCTTGAAGTGCACTTCCATAACATCCTCCCTGAAAATCCACATTTGCCCCCTTTTCTATCAACAACTGAACAATTTTCTTATGACCTCCATAAGATGCTGCCTCAAGTGCACTTCCACATTCCCCCCCATCTGCATTGACATCCACTCCATGCTCTATCAGCAGGCTTACAATTGTCTCATAACCTCCATATGATGCTGCTTGAAGTGCATTTCCAGATAATCCTCCCTGGAAATGGACATTTGCCCCCTTTTCTATCAACAGCTGAACAATTCTTTCATGACCTCCATAACATGCTGCCTGGAGTGCACTCCCAAACCTCCCTCCATATACATTGACATCCACTACATGCCCTCTACCAGCAGGCTTACAATCGTCTCATCACCTCTATAAGATGCTGCCTGTAGTGCACTTCCAAACCTCCCTCCATATGCATTAACATCCACTCCATGCTCTATAAGCTGGCTTACAATTGTCTTATGACCTTTAAATGATGCTGCTTGAAGTGCATTTCCAGATAATCCTCCCTGGAAATGGACATTTGCCCCCTTTTCTATCAACAGCTGAACAATTATTTCATGACCTCCATGACATGCTGCCTGGAGTGCACTCCCAAACCTCCCTCCATATGCATTGACATCCACTCCATGCTCTATCAGCAGGCTTACAATTGTCTCATCACCTTGTAAGATGCTGCTTGAAGTGCATTTCCATATATCCTCCCTCAAAATGCACATTTGCCCCCTTTTCTATAAGCAGCTGAACAATTTTCTTATTACCTCTATATGATGCTGCCTGGAGTGCACTCCCAAATTCTCCCTCAATCATATTCATTGACATCCAAATACATGCCCTCTACCAGCAGGCTGAACAATTCTCTCATCACCTCCATGAGATGCTGCTCGGAGTGCACTCCCAAACCTCCCTCCATATGCATTGACATCCACTCCATGCTCTATAAGCAGGCTTACAATTGTCTTATGACCTTTAATTGATGCTGCTTGGAGTGCATTTCCATATAATCCTCCCTGGAAATGCACATTTGCCCCACTTTTCTATCAGCAGCTGAACAATTTCCTTATGACCTCCATGTGATGCTGCCTGCAGTGCACTTCCAAATTCCTTCCATGTGCATTGACATCCACTCCATGCTCTATCAGCAGGCTTACAATTGTCTTATGACCTGCTAATGATGCTGCTTGAAGTGCATTTCCATAACATCCTCCCTGGAAATGCACATTTGCCCCCTTTTCTATCAGCAACTGAACAATTTTCTTATGACCTGAATGAGATGCTGCCTGCAGTGCACTTCCAAATTCCCTCCCATGTGCATTAACATCCACTCCATGCTCTATCAGCAGGCTTACAATTGTCTTATGACCTGCAACTGATGCTGCTTGGAGTGCATTTCCATAACATCCTCCCTGAAAATGCACATTTGCCCCCTTTTCTATCAACAGCTGAACAATTTTCTTATGACCTCCATGAGATGCTGCCTCAGTGCACTTCCAAATTCCCCCCCATGTGCATTAACATCCACTCCATGCTCTATCAGCAGGCTTACAATTGTCTTCATGACCTGCATATGATGCTGCTTGAAGTGCATTTCCATAACATCCTCCCTGGAAATGCACATTTGCCCCCTTTTCTATCAACAAGCGAACAATTTTCTTATGACCTCCATAAGATGCTGCCTGGAGTGCACTTCCAAGATTCCTCCACATGCATTGACATCCACTCCATGCTCTATCAGCAGGCTTACAATTATCTCATAACCTGCAAATGATGCTGCTTGAAGTGCATTTCCAGACAATCCTCCCTGAATATGCACATTTGCCCCCTGTTCTATCAACAGCTGAACAGTTTTCTCATCACCTTCACGAGATGCTGCCTGCAGTGCATTCCCATAGTATCCTTTCTGTGTGTTCACATCTGCCCCCTGTTTTAGTAAAAAGTATACCATTTCAGTCAGGCCAGCTCGAATTGCATAATACAGAGGCCCAGCAATATCTTGTCTTCTCTTTTCCAAAAATGTTTTATCAAACCCTAATTTATCTAGATCCCAAAGTCGGACCCAATTAAAAAAGGCAGCATTTTCAGTTGTCAGGAGCTGTGCCATCAATGAAAAAACAGTTGATGACCAGGGTTGATTTTTGCCACTGGACTTGACATGGAAAATCCAGTGCTTGGCTGCATACATTGCAAGTGGAGAAGATATATGGATATTCCAATTCAGCAAGTTAGCTGTATCAAATTGCAGCACATAAGCCAGACAAGTTTGAGATATTATGGAGTGAGAGAGCTCTTCACTGAGGCTAAAGTTTCTTACTTGCTCTTCAACATGCTTTTGAATATGCTGTGATGTCAAATATTCTTTGATAGAAAAGTGTGCAAGCTTAATTGCACCTACTTGATGTTTAGTGCAATTTTTAGTTGAGTACTCTTGTATATCATACCTTTTGATTTGATAACCAAGCTAGAGCACATTGTCAAAACCTTCTGTACATCTTGAAATTGGTTGTCTGGTTTATATTGTGGGCCATCCTTACCAGTAAGATCTACAGTAGCAGTAGCAGCAAGTTCTTCCAGTGTCATTGGGCGAGCAGCAAAAGATAACCAGCACAAAAAAATCTTGGTATGATTCCTATATTGTTTCTTTATTCCCAGTAAGATTCGGTCATATGTTTCATCCAAACCCTGAGGTAGGTTGGCCAGCTGCTTCTTAACTTCATTCTTACTTGCACAATGTTTGAGCTCAGTGAGCTGTAGTGCAACCCACCGAAACCTAAAACTGAATTTAGCCCTGAATTTTATCTTTTAGATAGTAGCAGAAAACATACATTCCATCTGCTTGCTTTATCAATGTTGATCTGATTTCCTTTTGAGTCTCTGAGTCCCATTCTCGCAAGTCTGAGTCCTGATCAAGCTGATAGTTGAGGTAGGCCACAATATCACAACCTTTGGATTCTTCAACCAAGTCAACACAAGGATAGGCCTTAAATTTATCATCAATCTCCTTTTCTGGCCGGCTAGTAATAATTAGATGTAGTCCCAGATTTTTATTCTTCTGCAAGATAAAACTCTTAGCCCAGTTGAGCACCTTTTCTCTTTCAGTGCATTCATCATAAGCATCAAGGACAATGAACACTGAGCTGAAGCCATCCAGAATTTTCTCAAGAGTATCCTGAAGAGAGCCAGTAGATGGCATCTGGAACCCTTCACCACAGCGAGCATATAGATTAACTAAAACTTCTGGCATAGCATCCTGCAGTTTGAGACAGAATTGCCAGATGAGTGATCGAATCAGCTTATCATGCAGCTGCAGATCTTTCTGTGAGTCTCTCCCATCAAAAAAGAAGTAAGCAGTTGCAAGAGATGCTGGTGTTTCAAGGAGATAATTAATAATGGCAGAACTGATAAATGTCAGCTCAATTCTTATGGTCCATAGTAGGACCTACCTCAATATAGTTTTACCACAACCACCTTTAAGTTGGTTAAGAGACAGCCCAATTCAAATCAATTTACTGGATGACTTACTTTTCCCTTTAATCCAGAGAAAACTTGGATTTGCCAGCCACTGGGAGAATTTATCTCCTTTCAAAAACCAGGAGCAAGTATCAGTCTGACTCTTCAAAATTTCACATGCTGCATTATAGTTGCCAGAGCTATCAGGTGGAGACAACCATTGGCAGATCTTCTCAGCTGTAAAATAAAACTGGATCAGCTGTAATGATCACCTAGAATTGATGCTTAAGATACCCAGTTGTTTATTCTTAATTGTAGAAAGTGTCGTTTTCATACCTAAGTCTACCACTACCAAGTATTGGTGTGATTGAGCTCAATACATACTATCAATGTATGTATAACATACCTTGATTGACAGTTTGAAAGAGAACACCTAAATTACAGGTGAAAACATGAAAACAATCTAAACAGAGACTGAACAGAATAAACAAACCTTGATTACCAGCTGTGCTTACATTCGCAGCATTCTCAATATTGTTCATGGTGCCAACTTGGAGACTTGTTGAGAAGTCTGCATAGTCTGTCAGCTTTGAGCAGGTCTGAAATTTTAGAATAGTATTTACTGGTTGATGCCACTGCCACATCTGGTACAAGAGGAATGGGTGGGGTATTGGCAGGGCCAGAGCTGACAGAAGCTTTATTGGTGCTATCAGCAGTAGAGTATCGTGATTTTGGCTGAACACGAACCTGCAGGTTCCTGTAAGCGCTCAACAGCTTCTTGAGAATAATGCAAATGGTCTTCAACCCGATCAACAGACACATTATTTATATGACGAATCAACATTGACTCAAATAAAGAAAAGTGAAAAAAAATCTTACGGGTGGCAGTCATTTCAGTATCGGGTGTGCGGATGGTTGCAGATGTGGTCGTCAAGTTTAGCGCCGGTGAAGCACCAACCGACTCGACGCTTTCCCTGTTTGCGGTCGGGGCTTTCAAGAGGAATTTCGGTATCATCCTCTTGAGCCTATCAGAATTGATTAGTTTGGATGAACGTTCTTTGGGTTGGTTAGGCATTGGAAATGATGATAAGATGGAAGTTCGGAGCAAGACGCGTGTGAAAGTTCTTGCTTGGACCATTCCGGCTTTACTTCGCCAAACAACTAAGAGACGCCTTCGAATCGCCACAGAAAATGTTCGCGACGACTACCCAACGCGCCCAACCCTAATCGGCCACCAACGATGACCTGAATGCCCGATAGCACCTTCCTCTCCCAATATCGTGTGTATGTTAAAAAAGCAGTCGGGTTTTATTGTGACTTTGGGAATCAAAAGCCGAGTGCAGAGCTCTCGCCGTGGTCGCAAAGATAAGGCAGAGCGTGGATTTGAGTAACTCCGTCCTTTTCTTGATTTTGCATTTCCCTCTGCTTTTTCTGGTCACCGTTGGTCGTTGCAAAAGACTTTATAGCTCTTCATTTCTCCGCACTCCCACCATTTTTTTTCTTGATCACCTTTCAGTTTGCTGACGACCCTTCCCAGTTCCAACCCCTGCAATTGGGTCCACTAGCGTCCTTGCACCCTGCCAGTTCAACAACATCTAATCCATCAGAAGAAAGACGGAGAGAGGGAACCAAGGACTTGGCTGAGGTATGTCATTAGGACTACTGAAAGATCGAATGATCACTGAGCGGTCTACATCAGCATCTCAATTGGTTTTGAGCCCGCAACATCGACTCAGCCCCTTTGCACTTGCAGGATTTACATGTCATTTTCAGATTCAACGCGATGCACCGCTGGCCCTCGGGAACGTACGGATGAGGATCGCAGCTCGAACGTTCTTTTTTTCTCCAACACCGAGTTGATAGAAGTTGGTCTATCCGTTCGTGACTAAAAAGATCATCAAGCTGATCCGACTCCTGGAACTACGACCTGATCACGCTCTCAGCTTATGCATAGGACAGAGCAAACTTCGTTTGTCCAAGTTTACAGTGAGTATCCCTGTATACAAGTCGACAACGTCCCTTCCATTGCAGTGACGTGGCTGGCATCTTTGACGACATCCAGCCCGAAGGCGCTAGTGCTCTTAAGAAAAGCTTCACAAGCCACGCTACTAGAATATGCGTCTTTCAGTCAGGAGCGTGAGCTGGAGAGCTGGAGAGCGGGGATAATGGTCACTGAGTCTCCTTTGGTAAGTTGACACCCTTGCCACAGGCTGCTCCCTCGCCATCCTTCGTTACTCAGGTTCTGGTTCCACAACACCAGTGCATACCCCGGTCCCCAGCTCCCTTGATTTCAGTGATCGCTCCATCTTTCCCAGTAACCGTGACTTGCACAACTCGGCCACTTGCAGCCCCTCCTGCATCGGAGATACCACCAGGACTGGACTCGTGAATTCAATATCTCCTCTTTACCAGTGGTCGCAGGCAAACCTCACAGCAATCCCATGGATTGCTTGGTCATTCTTTTCCATTGAAGCTCAGAGCTGCTCGATAACCTTTCGTCGATGGCCGACCGTGCTAGGTGGCGGCTCAAGTTTGAATATGTATCTGAGCCGAGCCCTTGCTTGAAGCTGCCACTACGTGACCCTTATTCCAAACATTCCACAAGTCACTACGCATAACTCCACCCAACCACCTCAATCCCCGTGCATAGTACAAGCAATTACCGTATCCCATCTCCCGTTGAACACCCGGTTCCTGTTTATTACCGTCATCACAGAAGCCGTCGTACTTCTGTTGAAATAACTAAGTTTCCACGAGGTTCTGTTATGGAAAGGCACGACTGTATATAGGCTGGTGTAACCCCAGGCCAGAACCTAACGCGCACAGCTATGGATTCCTCAATCGTAGGATCCAGGTTCCGACGGAATGAAAGGGCATTTGCCGTCAACGCTTTGAGTCAATTACTTTCGTTCGGGTATAACAACGTTACGGAGTACAACTTGCAGCTAATACGCGATGCTCACACACTTATTCTCAAACTCATCCCACCGATGAACAATAGCATCCACCACGAAATGCGCCACATCCTTCCTCGACACCGTCCACCCGCCCAACTCTTCCTCGCTGACTCTATACGCCTTCTTCAATTCCTTCTTCCCACATTTCCCCGGCTTCGCCTCCAACTTGTCAGCAAGACAATCTCCGTCAGTTAACAACGCCGGTCTAATAACCAATACCCTCTTCAACTCTCCCTCCTTAGGCAGACCCTCTCTGCCCCTCCACTCCTCCGTACCCATAATATCAGCCCCCGGCTCTCCGTCCTCTTTAGCATCCCACTTCCACCCAGCACAATGCGCCACGACCCTCTCCGCGCCTACTTTATCCTCATGAGGGACGCGGAGGAGGTATCCGTATAACGGCTTCAAGGGGAGCGGGAGGGACGCGTGAGATGTGCGTGTTAGGCCTGTTGATGAAATTGTTATTATTCGTGGTTGGAAGGGTTGAGGAGGGATGGTTGAGAGGGTGTTGAGGAGGGATTGGGTTACGAGGTTCGCTGGGGATATGGTGAAGCCGTTGAGCAGTGAGAATTTGGGCGTGCCGCCTTTGTAGTAAATGAAAAATGGAAAGGGGTGGTTTGATTAGTTTCGTTGGACAATGAAATTGGGGAGGAGAGAGCGTACGTACCGACAGTGAATAAGAGCACATCGATAGGCTTATTCTCCTTACCTGCTGCCTCTTTCCACGCTCGCTCGACGTCTTCGCGAACAAGGGCGTCGCCTTTGATCAAGCGAGCTGTTCCGGAGGTGACGTATTTCTGGATGGCGGTGTTGGTGTCGAATGTGGATGGGGTGCGCAGGAGGAAGGTTACTGTTGCTCCTAGTTCTGTGGTTCGGAGGTTGTCAGAGGAAAGAAGGAGTAAAGGGAAGAGAAAGAGGTAAAGGGCTACCAAGAAGCTTGAGCGAGGAAAAGTACCCGATGTTGCGTGATCCTCCTATGGAGAGAACGTTTAGGTTCAGTGCGGTGGACATGTCGTTTCTCGAGGCAGGTTCAAGGATATGTTCTGGGAGGGCCTCTTTACCTATTTATGTAAGTAGGAACCACACAGCCATGTTGCGGATGGACTACAGCCGACGACGTGATGCAACCTGATGAAATTGATAGCTACGGAAACAAGTCTTCCGCCAGACGCACACCGAAGATATTCCTCGACGAGCCTGAGCCGCCCAATGTAGACTCGAAAGAGGAAGATGCATCCGACTAGCCGACAATTGCGGTACAAACATCCCTCCGCTAGTTTCAGTTTTCGTACAGTTGGCTGAGTTGCACACCTTGACTAGTCTCCCTCGATCAATAAGACCTCGACTGATTTTTGGTGACTGAACATGATGGAAGATGGCAGCGTAGCATATTAGCAAGTGTATCATACTGTCGTTCGGGTATACCAAAGTTCGTCAGTCCTTATGTCCATGTCCCTTCAAATTCCCACTAGAAACCTTCCTCAACCTCTTCAACCTCCTCCCAAACGAACCAAACCCTCCTTCCTTCCCCTTCTCTCTCCCACTGTCCTTGCCCTTCTCCCTCGCACCCTCCCCACTTCCGCTCCCACCAACACCCAAACTCCTCATACTAGCCCTCTTCTCGGACAAATTCGTTTGGACCCTCCTCATATGCACACCCCTCTCCTCAACCGCAAAATCAAAGCCCCTATCAACCGACACAAGGCCCGTCGACATGTCCCGCTTACTCCCCCCCTCCCTCTGTCCCAATCCCATCCCAGGCCTCTCTCTATCGGCAGCCGCCGCAGAAACAAGACTCGAAGCCCTCGAAGTCCTCGAAGTCCCCCCTCCCCTGATCAGCGCCACCAACTCGGGAGCCTTACTCCCCCCCACCGACGAATACTTTGAGAAATCAGTATGCTTATCCAGTCTCTGGATCCACCTGAGCATATCAATATCATCCGGGCGATACGTAAACTTCCACGCCTTGTACAAGTACCGAGGGGCGAGGGAGGCGAAGAGCGTTAGAAGAATGCAGAACCAGAATGAGGCGGATTGGAAGAGGAAGTGGTCGTTTCCGAAGAGGTGGGTTACAGAGTAGCTTGGTGAGACGATGGAGTAGATTGCCTTTTGAGGAGGAGGGAGTTAGTAAGGGTAGAAAGGGGAAACGGAGAGGTGGCAGGAGCACGTACGGTGTAGACCCAGACGATGATGATCCCTATGAACACTGCGAAGAAGAGCCAAACTGTCCATGCCGTTGCGCTGAACCCTGTGAAGATGTTGGATACCATGACAGACGCAATGGCCATTGTCTACATGACGTGGGGTATCAGAATCATGGTGTACGGGGAACAGGTGGTACACCTACCGTCGACCATTCATACAAATAAGTCCCATACCCGTCCTTCCGCATCGTCGGTGCCTTGTATGCATACACGATTATGAAATAAATGATAACAGACTATCAACGCACGTCAACCTTGAAAGATCAACGACAATAAAGATAAAAGCTCACCTGAACGACTCCATCAAGCATATAGATAAAAAACGACGTCAACCCGAACCAAGTCCCCCTCCGTCCATAATGATAGACTTCAGGTAACTCCATCAATATATGTGAATCTATCCGAGTGTCAGCATCATGTCCGTCGCTGGGAGGACTCTGGACGCACCAAGCACCCGGTCAAACAACCCAATCCCAATAACAGGAGCGATCGTCCAAACGGAATTCCAAAAGAGGATATATGTATAATCCATAACACTTCAAACGATACGGACGGTCAGATACATAAATTGCGGGATGAACAGGGAGCTCACAAAGTTCCACTCCATCCAGCATATATCTGGAACCACCAGAGAACCCCAACCGGAACGATATTTTTATAAAAAAAGTTCATTATCCTGCGCTCGGTCATTAGATTCCGTGTTCACAGTATAAGTAAAGATTGAAAGGAAGGACGAACATAGTTCCATTCCGGGCGTAAGACCAATGCCCATGAACCAATAACAGTTTCTTCAAAAACCGAAACTAATGCCATCCATCAGCTTTTCCCCTAAAAAGAAAAAGCAGGGGGGAAACAGAGCGTACTTGAGCAATAGCATAATCCGACGAATTAACAGCCTGCAACCCTTCCTGCCCCGCAATGCCCACACCAATATCAGCAGCCTATCATTCCCACAATCAACATCAACATCCCTAAGTTTCAAAGAAACAACGAAACACCAACCTGAATCATACTAACATCATTAGCCCCATCCCCAATCGCCAACGTCATCGTCCCAAGTCCATCCTTTACAAGCTTGACAACGAGAGCTTTTTGTAGTGGTGATACTCGACAGCATATCACACCCTCGCAGAGCATAGCGAGCTTGAGTAACAGGGCTTTACTTTCTTCCTCTGCGAACACCTTTTTCATTCGTAAAATCAGTAACCGTAATTTAGGAAGAAAGAACCAAACCAACCTGAAGCAACGCAGCCCCATCAACAACTAACACGAACCCACCCGGCCGATCTCCATTCGTCGATCCCACAATGGAAGAGATACCCGTGTTGATACGCTGCAGTGGGATCCGCCGCTCAGAATCGTGTGATGACGTGGACCGTCTCGGTATTTCATTAACACGACTAGGCAGCTCAGCCTCAACCTCCGGGAAGAACTGCCCTATCGACATAAGCATCTGCTCATGCACGGGTCGTTTACCTCCTCGAACAATGATAATGTTCGAGTCGGGGCTGACGAGGTTCGTGCTTCGTCCGATGGCTAATAATCCCTCTCTAGTCAGCCTTGGTTCGAAAGAGGGTGGACGGGGAGAAAAGACCTCACCAATGGCTGTTTCGAGTTTATCACCGGTAGCCACCCAAATCTTAATCCCGGCTCTTTTGAGATCCGCAATCGTCTCGGGCACACCATCTTGCAAGCGGTCTTCAATAGCTGTGGCGCCCAACAGACGTAGATCCTGCTCCAGCTCATTCGAGACAGCTTCAACGCGTCCTTCGCGGTCGCCTTGGGAGACGGTAGCTTCGTGGTAGCGTTCATTCCACGATGCGTATTCGTCCTCTGTAACATATATACCCGTCAAATTCTGATGGCATGTATGAGCGGTTCTTACGTACCAGATATAACCTTGTAAGCCAAAGTCAAAGTCCTCAACCCCTCATTCGCAAACTCGCTCAAATGCTTCTCCGTCTCCTCCTTCAATTCCTCCGCCCCGGGCTTCAACCGTTCAAAAATCACATTATCCGCACCCTTGGTCAACAAAAACAACCTCCCAAGCTCATCACCCATCTTTCGCAAGACCACGCTCATCCGTTTCCTGGAACTAGTAAACTCAAGAATGTTGAGCAACTCGTACTTTTCCACCTCGGTTGAGGACGGAGTCCGGAGTGACATCGTCTCTCGATCGCGTCCGAGGAACACGAATCCCACATCGGCTGCTGCTTGAACTAAAGCAGCTTCGTCAGGCGACTGGGCCTTGTATTCGATCTTGCCTGTTATAGGGTCTACGCCGGTTAATACGGTATGGCAGAGGGCGAGAACGGTGAAAAAGGCGTTGAGGTTCCGTGCGTGAGGTGCGTATTCGGTGTTTGGGTCTGCGGAGACTGCGTCTTCGAGGTCACGAGTGAGAACGGAGTCCTTGAAGTGAGTGATCTCCTCTGAATCCTCGACGGGAAGGTTTTCAGTGAATCGAGGAGGACTTTCGTTTTTCTCATTGGGGATCGCTTCGGGGTCGTCACCTCTGTAGGCGTGTCCTCCGATAGTGCAGCGACGGAAAACCATGGAGTTCTAGCGTCAAGGAGTAAGATGACAGTGTAGGCGAGAGTAAGACGTGTTGTACCTGGGTCAAAGTACCAGTCTTATCCGAGAAAATATACTCGATTTGACCGAGATCATCTGATAGATTCCAACTCCTCGCAATCGTAGCTTGGTCGGTTTTCTCGCACCAGATGTCCGCGTCAAGGTGTATGAAGGCAGCCTGACATGTCCTCACAAACTCGATGGAGATGTATAGGGATATAGGAACGACGGCTTGAAAGCTAGATGCTTCTTAGGACGGCAGACGAAGAGGGGGAGAAGGGCCACGTACGTGAGAAGTGAGTAGGTCCAGGTTATCAATCCGTTCATCCGCGGGTTGTCATCCTTATGATCGTCCCCGTACAGCCAAGGCGCGCCCAAAGGAAAGTAATGCTTCTCGAGGGAAGAGTCGGCAATCGCACATACAACAGCCATCAGCGCCAAAATGCACAAATTGATGATTCTAACTAAAATTAGAATGCTGGATAATTAAAAAATAAGGTTAATAGGAAACGCACACTTGGGGATTCATCTGCCTTTCCACTTTACTCTGCTTACTTGGGGTCCCTCCAGAATTCAAAACAATCTTGGTGTCCAACCCCGTGAACAGCACGATGCCTATGACCCAACCCGTATTCCTCAGAACAGTACCACGAAGAAGGGTCATCGTCGAATCCACAGGGTATTCATCGCCATTGATGGACACCGTCGCGTTGAGCCTGTACATATCGACCTCTGGCCTATCACATCTAATGTGGAATGCGTTGTCCGGATTCGCACATTCCTTGGCATTGCGCAGCTCAGTGAGCGCCTGCACGGCATGCCTAGACTTCAAGTTGGTCTCTCCATCCAAGTTCTTGGTCTCCACAAACGCGACGTTGTCGTCCTCTGAAGTCGCGCATATCAGGATGTCGGCGGGGAAGGCCTCATTATCCAGAATCTTCACAAAATCACCCACACGCACGTCTTCCGATAACGTTGGTTTCCAATGTGGCCTGTCCAGCTCTTCACTTGATTCCTCGCCCAAATCGTAGTCGAACTCGACTTCAGGGTCGTGACGGGGTCGGACTTCGTTGTCGACGTCGGACCTCTGCTTCGAGGCTCGTTTACGCGGTAAAAGTAAGCCAGCAGCGCTATATTGATGTGGTAGTAAATGTCGCAGGAGACTGGTGTGTTTCTTGACCGTTATGTTCGGGTTTACCCAACCCCCTGATAAAACCCGGACAGTGCTGTAGTTGACCCTTCTATCTGCCTGATGCCGCTTAATATCCTCATATCCATCCTTGATCGCTGTAAGTGCGAGGATAACCAATAGGGGCAACAGGACGACACCAGGAGAAATGGTGGAGAAGGGTCGGAAAAATTGTAAAATGGAGATAAAAAGGAAGTATCTGTAACCAAGTGAGTTTGTTACGCTGGTCAAGATCTAAGACGATAGACGTACATGTTTGCAATCCGTCGAAACTGTTCTAGTAGATTCCTGGGTAGAAACGTGATGAGGGTATATTTTGAGGTGATAACCTGGTTGGTGGTATAGACATGCTCCGGTTTAACTTTCTGTTTATGATTGATATAGTCATCAGGGAGTTGTTCATTCACGAACACAGTTCGTGCTGGGCCAGGAACACGTTTCTTGGAAAAGAGATCCTCGACCTTGAATGCTACGAAGCGAGCGTACCAATCTGCAAGGACGGATTTTGACCCAGTGGAGGTGGACATGAATATCGACGTCGTGAAAGTCGGTCAAGAAGACGGCGTAGATGATAGCATGGGCAGCGCTGAGATCAAAGGACACAGACCCGAGCTTCTGGTTGGCGCTCTTTTGGGGGTGTGCGTGAGCATGCCCGGCGGCAGGAGTTGAATCGGATCAAAATCATGTCAGCCTCAGGGTAAATTGGCGGTGTCCTCCGCAAGAGGATGCAGATCATTCCTCTGATTGTTTACCGAGTCAGCATAGCGTTGATAACTTAGAAACGATCACCACAGTAAACATGAACGTTCGAAGTTTGAAGTCGCCCAAGCCTTTCGTGTCGAACTTGCGACATGTTTTTTTACCTCAAAAAAACGTTGTCGTTGGCGTGGCCGAGTTCGCCCGGGCGCCGCTCCCAAGGCACTCCCGAAAAAAGTCCACATGTGGTACGTATGATGGGAGTTGGAGGTGGAGTCTCAGATGAGTACCACAATAAACACAAGACAATCATTGATCAACTTTAAATTTACATCCTACACTTCTAAGTTCTAACATACAACACATATATCTGTACAACATATCCGAAAGCTGCACGTGGAATAGATATAGAATAAAGTAGTTGAAGACCGAAAGCAACACCCTTCAAACTTCCAATCAAGACATTAAGCAACAACCTCAACTTCCGAAGCATGGTTCACGGGTATCGCCCTCGATTTCGGCGAAAGCCTCGGAGGCGACGTCGGAGGAGTAGCGGTCGACGGAAACGCGAACAACGGCGGTTCATCCACTTCCATTTCCCGTTCATAACCCACCGTGCGTCTGCGTTTCTTTGGCGGAGGTTCATCGTCATAGTGCGGCAACACATCCTCTTCCTCAGACTTGGGATGACGATCCAGTTGATCGTAATCCTGTTCATCCTCGGAATATGTATCCGCGACAGCCTTGCGTCGTTTAGATTTACTAGTGGAGGCTGGCGTTTTGGACTTTCGCTTCCGTTTCGGAGTGCTCTTCACGGGTTTTGCAGCATCAAGAACTTTGCACACCTCGACTTCGGTATTGGCACGAAGAAGAGTATCAGACCAAAGCTTCGAAAGAGGGAATTTAGCCGCATGTGATAGAAGAGGCACTAAGGAGTCTACCTTTTGGTTTTCCTGCAGCCTATCCCCAGGTCCTTTAACCTCAACAAACTTGCATAACCCGTCCTTCCAAACGATCAAGTCTGGCACGCCACTACTTCGGCCACCATAGTCGTCGCAGAAGAGTCGACAAACGATAGCTAGAGACTCGCCACCGAGACACTAACCCCAACGTCAGTCCCTGCCCTCAACAGCGATCTTGTAAAACTCACCTCAACAATCTCCACGAGATCCTGCTTCGGACACAGATCCCACCGAACACCAACACACCAAGTCTCCTTCGCCCGATACTTGTCATCATGTCTTTCCAAAATCTCCCGTGCTTTACCCTCACGAAGCTCACTTAGACGTTGTTCGATCATCTCCTTCCGTGCATAGTAAAACGAGTCTTCCGTCAAATCCATTGGTGCGGACTGATAGGGAGTTTCGAACGCCCCCGGAATATCGGCGAAGATCATGTCCCAAAAGAGGAGGGCGAAGATGGTTGTCAATATGCGCGTTTCAGAATGGAACCTGTTGAAGAGATTCATCAGAAAAACGACAAACAGGCAATGATTACAACAAAACAGACCCTTTGAAGCCCATGTCCTCGTAATACTGAAGGGCTCGCGTCTCAACAGTGACCTGCTCCTTTTCCCTGCCCTCCCAAACGGATTTGCCAGTAGGCTTCCATTTCTCCTTTGGCTTTGTCAAAGTCAGCTTCACCGGACATCAACAAGAGACTCAAGAACACCCACAGCAACTTTCTCCGCCTCCGCCTTCTTGCACCCTCCAACAGATGTAAAGTACGAATCCACACCTACAGACGTGTTCTCCCTTTCGTTGACGGGCCTGCCATTCGAGTCGACCTTCAAAGACTTGATACATCTTCTTGCGGCAAACTCGACTACTTCCGCAATTCTTAATGTCCCTGTAACGTGTATACATAGGTCAGGCTCGATCTTCAACCTTTTCTCGAGCTTCTGAAGCCGCCTGACGAAACCTGGTCTATAAACTGTCCAGCAACAATTGTCAATTCAGGCTGGTGTTGAGAATATCAAAAAAAGCTCGTACCTAGCCCGACATCGTCGTCCTTGAGAGCATCATGAAGACCATGCACAGCCCGTTGAAGAACACGTTCATCGACGGTAGCCCTGCTCTTTCCATTAGATAGCTCCTCCGGGTCCCCTTTGCACAGATAGTTTGTTTGGATGAGGGCACGTCGATCGTACCAAGCAGCTCGCTTCCCTCTCCGCCAGACCCGCTGTGCCAAGAGGGCATCAAGAACCTCCTCTTCCAAGGTGTATTCCTTCAAAGTCGCGAGCGCTTTAGCAACTTTGTAGACCATGGAGGTAAATACCCAACCTATAAAGGCGTTAATGAAATGAGACAGGAACGAAAGCATCAATAGGTTCGTACCCGGTTCAAACCGCTCCAGCGCAGGCACCCTGGGCTGGAGCCCTGGCTCTTGCTTTACCGCAAGATAACCATACCACCTGTCCTTCAACCAATCTTCGTAATACTTCTTCACAGCCCTCGCTTTCAGCACTTTCTCATCCTCCGTAATAACCACTTCTTCTTGCGCTTCCTCCTCAACGTCGTCAGCAACTACCTCTCCATCCTCGTGCTTCACATCAGGAGTTTCAGCGAAGCGCACGCTGGCACAACTCCTTGGAGTCTTCAAAGGAGCAGTCCCAGGTCTCCCAGGAACGGGCGTGACGAACTTCTCCTTCTTAACAGGCGCAGGAGTCTTCGTCTTTTTCCGTCCCCAACGACTCTTAGGCGGTGTCGGGTTCACGGCCTCATCCAGCACCATGCGAAGCTCCAAAGCCTGCTCATACTCAAGTAACTCTTCCCTGGAAGACCATATGCACTTATTGCGTTTCGGAGTGTAATCTGCGTACGTGCGTTTCTTGAACCGGGTGAGGATAGCTGGGAGGAGGAGCGTGCCAATTGGGTGGTCGCTGCTCCGAAAGTAGATAACGTGCAGCCTACGAACGAGGCGGAAGAAGTCATAGTTGACTCGAACACACTTTCCTGAAGTGAGATGAGCATAGGTGTGAATGAGAGATGTGGAAGGATATACCAAGTAATTTGAGGGCCATGGCACGCAATCTGTCCAACTGAGAGCCTTTGGGCCTTTTCTCTTGTTTTCGTGATGGGGCGAACGATAGCGTAGTTTGACGAAGGCCATCCTTTGTAACTTTGCCTTTCCCCTTACGAGACGTGTGTGCGTCAAAGTCGAGAACACTCTGAGTGGATGCGTGGGTCAAAAGCGCCTGGATAACGACGGATTTCTAGAAACCTTCATAATTCATCGTCCACGAGAACTTGGCAAACGGGTAACTCACGGTGGTCTTGGAGTTGACAGGACACTTCGTCTGCCTGACGAGATACATTAGACGATCTTTACGCAGCAGATCCAAAATTTCGGGGAGAGTCATCTTACTCTCGTCCTCGCAGAAGAAGTCGAGATTCAGCTGAGCGGGATTCGAATTCAAAATTCTTTGCGCAGAGTCTTCCTCTACTGTCGGCGGTAGCGTCAACGGGCCTGCTTCTGCGTTCGTCTGAAAGGCGTCGTAAGGTGGCTCGTCATCCAACATGATGACAGGTTTGACTTCCTCGTCATCAGACAGAAGGGTCAAGTCGATAAAGTTGCTGTCCTCTTCAACCTTAAACTCAGGTTTTTGCTCGATATTCAGTCCTGAATCAGATTCTGTCTTGACCATGTCTTTGAAAGGAACACATATGCCAGCAATGCATTTCTTGACACCCTCTTCACCACCAACCTCTTTATGGTAGGTGTCTAACGACGCCAGGGTATGCCATCGGTTGGCCTTACGATTGAGCAGGCGAGCTAGACAATACTGGCCAAAATCTAGAGTCCCCCTCATCAAATTAAGTAAAACAACCAATGTAGAGACGAACATGACAGAAAATCCCATCTCGCGATAGCATCCAACTCGTACTCCGTGAGTAGGTGTTTCTCGTGCTCGAAAACCGTGTTGATCGTTTCTAGAATAAATATGCAACTCATAAGATCACACTCAAAGAAACTATGGAAACAACAGACCTTGCAACACTACCACATAAACTGAAGGCCAATTTCCGGTCTGAGGTCGCTCAGCGTCCAACGCGTCGATGGTTTCCTCAATATCCTCAACATCTGAAGTGTCAGGGCCTCCGAAAATGAGCTGCTGGATTAGGTTTCGCGCGGGACTGCCCATGGCGTTGAGACCGCTACTCGCGTTGACCGCAAGAGACGGTTTGTCACGGTCACATGGTCATCTATAGTCATGCAACTTTCGTCTTCAATAATTGACTTGGAGTACTAAGTAGTATGTAAAGCTCCTTAACTCAGGCAAGATGAATTAAGGTGCGCAGATTGGAACAGTGACATTGAGACCAAGTGTATAGGGTTCAGATCACATCATTGCCGTGACGTCTCATCCAACATAAATCCGATTTTTGCTTTTAATGTTTTCATTAGGACTCCAATCGTTCGCATCCCCACTCGCGCCTTTGATTATGACGTCGAAAACCACCCTGAAGATATAGCTCTGTTGCCGATTACTCCAAGGCGAACAAATGTTCATGATAAATACCAAAAAGACGACGGTCAGATCAGGGCCCAACACTCAAACGTCCCCCAACTCCGAATGCTGCATCCTCATCTCCATAGGCGAATATCCCGGCGGACGATCATCTGATATTCCCTGGGCCAATGCCGATAGCTGTTAATGCCTCGAAACGCGGATTTGTTCCGTCAATGACCGAATAGCCTCTTTCATAACAGGCATCGACGTAATTCCCCGTCATCCGCTGACAACGTAGAACCTGCGCTCAACGCCTGATGCTCTAGCATCTCCCGCTGTACCGTCCTCAAACGATTGTCGAGCTCCTCTTGTCGTATGCGGAAGGATTCCTCCAGTCTATGTGTTCCAATATTTGGTCTAGTGTTTGAAGTTGAATTTTTTGTAACTGGCGCCAATCTTGGTCGTGGATACCACTCGGGTAGCACCCCACCTCCATTAGCGGGATAACCAGAGTTGCGATTGCGAGTGTCATTTGATAACTGGGGTATGGCTGCCTGGGAGGCTGTTGAACGGTTTGTGAATTGGGTAGATAGCGTTCCAGGGGATAATACCCACGAAACACTTTCGGTAGCATTGAATTTTGTTATCAGAGGCACCTATCCCCTGCCGCGACGATCCCAACAGACCAAAAGGAAGATTACAAGGATCAACGCCACTATGCCACCTGCTGTGGCCCCAACAATGGCCCCTACTTGAGTCCTCGCAGTAGCTGGTGCTGTACTCGCTGCATGGCTGGGTGACGATTCTTGAGACGTAGACCTCACGGATGGCGACAACGTCGTCACGGAGGGGGACAACGTCGTCACAGATGGCGACAAAGGAACATCATCCTCTATCTGGGCGAAAGGTAGTGATAGTAAAAACCAGAAACCAGGATAAATTCAGTAATTGGGCTTACGTGTAGATTGCGTAATCGAAGTTGACGTATAGGGTTACAGGACCCGTGGTAGTGATGTTTAGTGTATGGAGAGTATTCGAGAGGTTGGTTTGAGAAAGAACCAACGCATTGTATTGGAATTCAGCAGCTGATAGACCAGGTGTACTTGTGAAGAATACTGGAGCCTCGCCATCAACAGTGAAGTTCGCGCTGGTAAGAGTTTCGGTGCCATCTGACAGGTGGGAATTTGCAAGAATAAAAAATACATAAATCGCAGTTCCTAATAGACATCAGTCAGGATGTCGAAACAAATATATATCCAAACACACCAGTAAACTGCATGCTGATTCCCATTGTGCCCATCGTGGGGCGGTGTGTCCCCGCAGTATATGTCGCATTGAATGCCTGGGCTACAGAGGGTACAAGGGTGCACTTGTTACTGCCACACGTTTGGTCGTCCCATACGTTCTCCGCCGGGAAGTAAACCGGTCGAAGGCCAGTCACAGAGTCGCCGAGCTCGTCCTATTGATGATGGTAGTGGCAACCCCTGGAGGCCACAAGTAGAGGAACATGAGAGCGTAGCCTATCACACTCAGATTGATGAACTTTATGACGGTAAGGCAGGAAAGAACTGGAAAAAGACCAGAAAGTTCATCACTAGCTCCGACTTCATCGGGATGATTCGATTACATTGCTCGTATCGAAGTACTAGAGAAGAATTGTTAGTACTGTGACCGAGAGGATAATGATCCAAATTTACGCCGACCGACGGGACTGAGCCAAAAAGAGCATTGTGATTCTGATGAAGGCTGTCCCAGTCATTCACGGTTTTGAAAAGCAACGCCTGCAACACCAACAACACGGCTTTTGAGCGTGTTTTCACCTCCCGGGACACAGGTACGAAAGGTGCCACTGGCTTCAATGAGGTGAGTGCGCGGCGTTGGCGATTTTCTAGAGAGGCATTGGTAATTAGCAAAAAGAGAGGGGGAAATATGGAACTATATCACGATGTCACGTCTCGGGCTGCCGCAGACTATTGTGATTCATCAGATTCACCATCTGCCACCTAATCCATTGTTCGCTCCAGAGATGTATCCGTCGTGGTTTACAGATGCTTCAATGGCGACGACATTTATAGCCAGTGGTTGAAACTGAGGTTGAGGAGAGTGGAATGTGTGACAGTCACTTCAAATTTCATTTCAAGCAACTTTCACGCTCGACTCGGACTTGACTCGGACTTCTACTTCTCTACAGTATCTTGGCGACATCCTCGTTCCCTCAAAAACGCAAATTTGGTAGTCTATTTACGGAAACTGTCGCCTATTGCTCAGCTTTGGTCAATATAGTATAAAACTGGTTTCACTGATTGCTGAGCAAAAAACCTCCATCCCTTCCTGTAGAGGCACACTGCGGTCTGCCCCACTGAAAGTACAGTGTGCTCATTCTTCATCTTTTATATTAACGCAAATAGCGGTCACCAATCAGACTAGAGATCGGAGGGCATCATCATTGCACTGCAACCCCACAACGTAAACACCTTCTTTCGCTGTCCGTCCTAAGAGCTGGTCAAGCGACAAAATACGAATATGCTGCGTTGTACTCACCATAGGCAAATCAATCCTATGGGAAAACAAAGCTATAATACTACAGTAAGGATGCTTTCGACATAAAGAACAATTGCAAGTACTGACAATTGCAGTGATGATTCCACAGGGGCCAAACTTTGTCGTTAGGTCATGTTTGCCGTCCGCACACTGGGCAAAGACTAGGCGTGTTTCAGTGTTCACAGGTCGAAATAGAAAGGAATCAAGATACGAACGTTCTTGACGGTACCGCTCTCCTCTTTCCGCATCGGAAAGCGGATGATTTGTGGAATGGGCAAATGAGGGTTGGGACGGCGGAGCCTGGCTCGGCAGAGGCTGCAAAGGCAGAGCTGGCTGAGATGGCGGAACCTGCGACGGGTGAGCCTGCGACGACGAAGGCTCGGACAATGGACTGTAATCCTGCGCAAGCGTCTGCCATATAGCGCGGCGGCCGTGAAACAAGAACACAGGGAAGGGCTCAAGGTAAGATGGAAGGAGGAATGGCAGAGTTCGCCACGATTCGCAAGATTCCAGCACATCGACCCGAACTTCCCATTCAACAAATATCGCCAGATCAGTGACAGACTGTCGAGGTCTCAGGCCAGTTTGCTGATGCAGCTACGGACAGGACACGTGCCCCTTAACTGCTACCTCTACCGCATCACAAAGTCGGTCACCAGGCATTGCGACGCGTGCTGGAGAAGGAGGAGGCAGGAGATCCCGGAGACGATAGTTCACTTCCTATTCGAGTGCCAGGAATACGCAGGGGAACGTTACGACATGGATAGGGTGTTAGGGCGCCACTCAAGGGATCTTCAAGCGATCCTGGCGAGTCTGGACCACATCAAGGAGCTACTCAAGTATGTAGGAAGAACGGCAAGGTTCAAGAAAAGCCTCGGGGACGCTCTAGGTGACGTAGCCCACTTAGAGTCCGAGGAAGGTTGACGGATAGCACAGCTCTCTAGGTAAACACGTTGAAGGCACAAGCTCCCCAACAGACAAGTTGGCCCGTCGGCCAGCGGGTTCGCCCACAAAACCCCCTCTTATCTCTTACCCGCTTTTCAGCCCGCGGACTCAAGCTCAAGATTCACTTTGCCAGCACACAAATGTTCATTTTACGATAACAGACGATAGCAACCACACTCGTCTTCTTCCCATTCCTGTAAACGCTCGTCCCATCCGGCTGTGCCTGTCGCTTTGCGATCGGGTACTTAGAAGACGAAACACCAAATGGCCGGACTGCATAGTTAAGCAGATAACGAGACTACCCCGCCCGCCAAACAGGACGCACCTCTAAACGGCGTTTTCGTGCCGGGCTGGGAGGGGGAATGATCGCCATGGGCGTGCCCTCTCCAGTGCAAGAGGTGGTCCTAGGGGGTCAGGAATCAAGGCACTAGGGGCCTATAGGTAGTCTACTTAGTTGTAAAGTCTGACATGGGGCCTCGCCCCGATAGACTATAAATTTGACTTTAAAAATAAATAAAAAAGGCAGGCGGGGCAGTAAGTATGATGGAGCGCTGGAGGCCATTCGATTGGAGCTCAATGGGCTGGGAGGACTTCATGCTGGGTGGTACAGAGGAAGGGTGTGCTTTTGACGTCTTCTGTATTTAGGAACAGAACGGGACCGGTCGCAAGCCACACCCTTTTACTGAACTTGAAGCAGTGCAGGATTAAACTTATACTTTGCTGTGAGTAATGATTGATCCGAAGAGACCTCAACGATTTATTGGTGATGCCTATCAGAGCTTAATACGTTGGCGATTATGGGTCAAGCTCCCATTTGACTCCTTGCACCTCCTCATGCCCATCGTTTTGCGCCGTCAACTCGTCATATCGCGGGGGATTGTGAGCTTAGGAGCTTGGCCACTGGCACGCCGCACCGAATAAGTGCAAATAGGTGCCGAGCCCTCTCGGAAAACTGAGCTTTATGCGTTCGCCATTGGGCAGAGCAATTGAGAAGTTCGTTCGAGGCGTAACTGACTTGTTGATCTCTGCTGCCAGTGCGGTCACGATCATGAATATGCCGCAACACTCAATTGCTAGTAGCCTAGTACACCATCAATTCAATTGGCCCTTCGGTAGTTCAAATCGCTACCTCACGCCTTCTATCGACTCTTCATTGAGGGGTATTAACGCGAGAAGCGAAAGACCGATGCTCAAGCTCAAGGGCTCAGAATCTCGGTGAGTTTCTTTGACTTCGATCAGTCCGCGACTGACGGAAATCCAGGTTGCAATCCTGCCTCTGTCGTCGTTTTTCCATGTTGCATTGAACTCCCACTCTCAGTGAAGGCCGAGTTGCGAATTCAGCTTAGTGCTTTGGACGCCGTCCACCATTGGATCCTGTCTGTGAATACTGCGAACCTTCATCCCATAAATACCAGTGTTTAAAAAGTTAACACTTCATACGACAGACTACTCAGCTGCCGTCACACTAAAGATATTATGACGACGCCTCCCTTGAAATCTGCACCCCCACCTCCATCGGCGTATATCCAGGCGGACGATCATCCGATAATCCCTGGGCCCACGCCGACTGTCGCTGTTCCTTCAAGACGCGTATTTGCTCCTTCAGCGACCGAATTACCCCTTGCATATCAGGCAGCGACAATTGAACCTCATCTTCAAAGATCCCAAACTGCCCCGAAGTCTGCCGTCTCAATGACACTGATCTCCCGGGGCGTGCGCTCGACTCCTCCAATTGTACTATGTTATGCTGTGCCACCCTTAGCTGATTATCGAGGTCCTCTTGTCGTGCACGGCGAACCTCCTCCCGTGTTCCTGGGTCATCCAAAGGAGATTGCAGCGGAGGAGAGGCACCACGGCTGTTGCTAGTACGAGCACCGGCACCGAGTACACTTAAATTTGAAGTTGACGGTAAAGCTTTCTCTGAAGGCGGCGTTCGGTGGTTATTACGCATGTTTGCCCGGTTGTCAGTATTGGAAGACTCGCTGCCGGGTACTGTGACGGTGGCCATAAATTGCGTTATTATACGCTCGGGGTCCCCATCTACCTTATCACTCTGAAGAGCATCGTGACCTCCCCGACGATGCCAGCAGAACAGAAGGGAGATGAGAAGGGCAAACAACGTAATTCCACCTGCTATACCACCGACAATGGCGCCTACTGGAGTCCTCCGAGCTGGTGCACCCGTAACGGTGGTAGACGTTGTTTTCGCCGTGGGGGGCGAGGTGGTTGCAATACCATCGTCGTAGCTGGGCGAGAAAAAATAAATAAATAACAGAAAGCATGAGTAAACTGGTGAATCTAACTTACGTATAGATTGCATAGTCAAAGTTGACGTATGAGGTCGTGGGACCCGTGGTGGAGATGTTCAGTGTATGGAGAGCACTCGAGAGGTTTGTTAGAGAAAAAACCAACACATCGTAGTGGGGTATGACGGTTGGTGTTACAGGTATTGTAGTTGCGAAGAGTACTGGTGGTTTTCCATCAACTGAGAAGTTGGCGCTGTTTAAAGTTGGGCCGTGTAAGAAGTTTGCAATGATGAAGAACACATAAATCGCAGTTCCTGTTGAACGACCATCAGGTTATCGAAACAAAAAAAAGTCTTATAAATTATACCAGTAAACTGCATGTTGATTCCAATTGACCCTACTTTAGCGGGGTCATACGTCCCCGCAGTATATGTATTGTCGAATACCTGGGACCTGTCGAGAACAATATCGCACTTGTCACTGCCGCACGTTTGATCATCCCAGACGTTCTGGCTCGGATAATAATCGACTCGTTGGTGTGTCACCGAGTCACCAAACTGGTCGTCGATTGTCCCATTGACGATGGCGGCGGCAACGTTAGAACGCGACAAATGAATGATGATGAGAGCATAGCCAAGCGCGTCCAGACGCATTAACTTCACGCGGGTGAGGGGTAAGGCAAAGAGTATTGACGAGGTTATGTCGGGGCAGCCTTTGTCGGAAAATTTCCTGGCGCTTGATAAGTCAAAACGAGAACAAGTGGACCTTCATTTGGATGAAAAAATGAACGTTCATTTGTTCTTGACTTGATCGCGGAGGACAACAGAGGTGCAGCAGACATAAAAGGAAGTATAAGGGTTTATTACGCCACGAGAGGTTTACGAGAGTAAAACATGACAGCTGGCGACGCTGACACTGAATAGCGAGGGTCCATCGACTCGGAGAGCCCCGGAGCCCCAGCCTTAGTACGTGTAAATGTTGTGTGGCGTTGCTACCGTCAGCGTGTTATTTTTTTGAAGGGTGGCAGAAAGTTCGAATTTCTGATGACTGTTGAGTAACGAGCTGTCGATTATCCTGAATGGCAAAGGAACTCACGCAATACTAGTACTCCCTGCAGGCCTGCGCACAAATTACCGTACTCTTGTTCTCCAGTTTCAACATGCCGTTTTGTAGGTGAGGAGGCATCAGCGATACTCTAAGTGAGACTACCACAAAACTGAGACAGGATGGGGAGGATGCAAGGCAACGTGCAAGTCAGTCCTGGTCCGCATCAAACTGCACGCTGGGCCGCCCAGCTCGTCTTCAGTCATTGGAAAGTGTAGGTCTTTCTCGTGCTTGAGAAGGTCCTGCAGAGTGGTGAGGCCTGGAAGACCTAGGGTGCCAACCCTCCAATCCCTCCGCCCACGGCGACCTCCTCTGCTCCTTCGACAACCTATTCTGCTCCTTCATCGACCGAATCTCTTCCTTCATATTCGATATCGACATAGTATCCACCTCTTCCGTAACCTCCACCTCCCCCGTCTTCCTGGTCGACGTTCGCTGACTTCTCAATGACAACGGCTGCCCAGGGCCCGCTTTCTCGACCTTAACTCTTACATCTCCTGCATTTCTTGTTGGTCCGTCCTTAGTCGGTCTTCCGCTGCTTGTCGTGCACGACGGATTTCTTCTTGCGTTTCACGCCGGAATTTTGACTTCGTCAGAGAAGGAGGGGTGTTAGCTGTCAGTAGCTACGCAGGTCGAAGAGACAAGCTATGGAGGTCGAAGGAGACAGAGGTGGTAGTGGTGTGGATCCTGATGGGTATAAGACTATCTTTCCTGAGGGGGGGATTTGGTAGGTGTCCTGCCTGTTAGATTGGTGAACAGGGTCGCCGTTGGAAATGGTCGAATGGTCATCCTGCAAGCCACCATGGGCGTTTTCTGCCGAGGCTGCGAATGAACTAGGAGTTGGGCAGACGAAGATCCGTATGCTGATGCCGCACCGTTAAACTGTGTTACCGGAGGATTTCCTCTGTTCCCTATATTCTTGCCACTGTTTCGCCGACAATAACAGCTGAGAAGGAGGGCGACGAGGGCGACCACCACCAAGCCTCCCACTACTCCATCAACAACAGCTTTCATCAGCTACTTTGAGGACCAAGGAGTAGCGCCTGTAGTTGCGGGCTGCCCCGCAGTTGCACTTTGCAATACGTCCCTTGTCATTGCCGATGGTTTCTGAGAGGTAAGTGGTAGTGGTGGGGTTGATGAAATTGCTGGGATGTCATCCTGACTATGTCGAGGGACGTGATAGTTAGAAAGCGAGAGCGGTAAACGCGGTCTGCCACTCACGTTTGTATAGCATAGTAAAAATTAACGTATATGTTGGTGAAACCAGTGGTGTGAAATCCAGTCTATGATTCCCGTTCGAAAGATGAATTCGCGAAAACACTAAAGAATCGTATCGGAGGGGGTTGGTCGATAGATTAAGTAGATGGAAGGGCACAGACAACCGTCATCGACTGAGGAGTGACTGTCATAATATCATCGCACTGGTTCAAACACGTAGATCGCGGTTCCTAACGAATGTCACACCATCAGAATCTAAAAGACCCTCGAGATATAAAAGTGGAAAAAGACCGACCGCTAAGATGAAGAGGATTCAGGAACATTAGAGGATCTTGAGGTAAGTCCGTCACTGTATGGCTCACACCGAGGCAGTTCTGGTCGCGGTTCCAATCGCGCGAGAGGGGAATAGAGTAGAGATGGGAGTTTTCTCTTGGTGTTTCACCGAGAAGACGATGATGAATTGAGACAAACTCGTAGCAAACATCATGCGACCATGATGCTGCGAACTGCTGTTGTCCAGCCTCTTTTCCATGCCCAACTTCCTAACATGACTCATCATGGATGGTGATAATCTCAGAGCTTCTGAGAGCCGGAATGTTACGCTAGTAGCGATCAAGAAGGCAATGACCTGCGCACCGAAATTGACGGAATCTCACGTCAGCAACTCAACTCCTGCCTAACCTCTCATTTCTAATCAAAAATCAATATGCGGTTTGCCCATAGGGTACATGGGTTCTAAGAAGAGAAGGTTCAACGGATAATTATCATGCCGACGAATGTGAATGGACCTACGCAGAACCTAGAAGTACCGCTGAACCACTAAGCTTTCCCTCGTTCAAGCAAAGGCTGTTGCTCAAAGAGAGGGAGACACCCAGATCGTAGTGGTTCATTTCGTACCTTGAAAAAGAGTGTTTGAGCACCGAGTTGTGAACTTAACATAAAGCAAAAACCAACTCACCCTCGTCAAGCCTTGATATTGCACTGTCGTTGTTTTGCCTCTCCCTAACGAAGGCCGCGTATCCGGAGAGAACATCCCGCAGTTTCCTAAAGAGAGAGGAAAGAAGTGTACCACCCTTGGCTGATTGTCGAGGTCCATCTTTGTCGTGCTCCTGTTCAAAGGGACGGCAGTTACCCACGGTTTCGGAAATGCTTCTTCGTCACGTTCCCTTACAGCAAGTGGTGGTGCACAATCGGATCAATCTAACCAGAAACCCCCTTTTCGCGTGGAACCCTGGGTTTCTTCTGCATTTGGTAGAAATCCCCCTTCCATCAGTCGATGGGTTATTTTGAGGAACCCCATGTCGGAGTTAAATTCCTAGATGCCGACGCGTGTCGCGCTCAAATTTAAATTGATCTTGGCTCCCCGGGTCATGATGAGAAGAGAGTGCGACGAGTTGAACTCCATCATGCACATCCCTTGTCGCACACGTATCGTCGCGCGATGCGACGCGCCCACTCGACAAGTGGTTACCACGGTAAATAATATTGGTTCATGGTCTACACGATGCTACAAGATGCAAACAAGATGAGGGTTTGGACGGGTAGCTGTAGGAGAGCGGGAGTGGTTTAGGGATGCCACTGCTCCCTTCCATAGTCCCTTGCTACTTGAAAGGTTGATGACCCCCGCCGCCAACTTGAACTTATGCATGTGCATGTGGTGGACTTCAAATATTCTGAGCTCCGCTTCTTGTGGAAACAAGGTTTCTACGCAAGCACTTTGAAAACCCTGGGTTGTTCAGGGGAAACCAGGGTTTCTGGATAGTTTACAGCCGTTTTCATAACGATAGGCCAAAAGTTCAAAATTACAGATACAGTCGGACCTCAAATTCTAATCATGTACACGAAAATCAGCATATATTTCAGGGATGACGAGGATAGATCTACAGTTATGTCGGAGATTTCTTTAGCCAGTCACAACCGGCTCGCATTCTAACTGAGTTTCAACACCGGTTTGAACCTGACTTGCAATAGATTGCCATCGGGTCAAGGCGTTGAAAGGGTCCTAGTTCGGTTATGACTGAGAATTGATGGATCAGATCAGTTACAACGTGGTCGTATCGGGCATTGTATCCGTGATCGTCGATTTCATGTTGATTTCAGAGATAGCGACCTGATTTTGACCTGATCACCTCCCATTCCTCTTTCCCAACCTCACGGCGTGTCCGTGGAGCATTTCCGTCGTCAACATCTCATTCTCGTCATCTTATCTGGCCAAATGGCAACACCAAAGCAAGCCAAAGTAGCGATATGTGAGTTCTGCGGGCATGGGTTCAGCCCCTACGGGATCGGATCGCACAAAAAAGCTTGCCAGAAGCGACGGGAAAATGAAAGGGTAGATCAACAAGTTGTTGAGAGGGAGCTGAGGGACAGAAAAGCCAAAGAAGAAGGTGCGTGATTGTTTACACTCCCTAACTCTGTTTTGATATTTGATTCCACAGTGGAATTGCTGGTGCTTGGTCGGCGCACGCTCGCAAAGGCCATGACGGCGCCGACACATCGTAGTATGTGTAATTTAGATGTTTTTTGGATCTACTATGCTAACGGGATATTTCATCAGATCTTTTGCAACAAGAAACACGTGGGGAATCACACCAGAACGTCAGCCTGCTGCCTGGTAAAATTTCTACTCTCTGTACCTCTCAGCTAATTCTGAAAGACCTGATTCTATAGATGATAGGTGGGCAAGTTGGGAGACTCGTGCCACATCACCTGAATCACTGCCGCCGCCTGCATCCAACGTGCTTGATCAGGCCAGACCCGACTCAGCTCATTGTAATACACTCCTTGATGATGACATCAAGACTGAGTATCATCCACACAGCGGCCGTGCCACATGCATTGATCATTTCAATGAATACGGATTCCCATCGGCTAAGGCTCCTAGACCACGACCGCCTGATGAGCCATGGCGTCCCTTCCGTTCACGCGTTGATTTTGAGTTTGCGGAAATCGCTCTAAAGTCTCATTTAAATAAGAATACGGTCAATACACTTATCGCAATGCTTCAGGCATGTTCATCTGGCACTGCAAAATTCACCCTCAACAGTCATGATGAAATGCGGGAGATTTTGCAAGGCGCATCAAGTAAATTAACACCTGTATGACTCCAAAATTATTGTTTATATATGAGATGTATTTACTTCCTCGTTTTGTCTCTAGTTCGAAGAGAAGATGGTCAGCCATTCTTACAAGGGGGTTGAGCATAATTATCCCTTTTATCATCGCTCATTGTGGGATTGGGGAATGGACCTTGTTAAAAATCCCCTCCTTGCATCTTCATTTGAGTGGGATGCTCAGCGGTTATTCAAGTTCGATGGAAAGACTTATGTACGATTCTTTCATGAACCATGGACAGGTGACAAGTTCTGGAAAGCACAAGTGAGTTTTATACTTCACTGGTTACATATTACCTGAAATGAACAATATTAGTCCTCACTTCCAGCCAGTGGAAAACCCCTCTGCTACATCTTGTATGCAGACAAAACAAAGCTTTCATCATTTGGTAGCCAGATGGGTTACCCTGTTATTGCAAAAATAGCTAATTTACCAAGTGAAATCAGCAATGGTCAGGGTCTTGGTGGTGGTAGTGTTGTTGGCTGGCTTCCGATAGTTCGCTACCTCTTCTTTCCCTGTAAGATTATATTTATTAATTTTTTTTTCCTTTAGGTTGAAGATGATGAGGGTGAAAAAGGAAAGAAGGGATATGTTGATTTCAAGCGGGTTATTTGGCATGAATCATTTCACATGCTTTTAGAATCAATTCGAGAATATTCGAAAGTTGGATGCTGGGTTGAATGTGGGGATGAAGTTCAACGACATCTCTTTCCAATGGTTTTTATTCTTTCTGCTGACTATGAAGAGCAGTAAGTCCATTTTAATCTGGAGCTTTCAATCAAAAATTCTGAGTCTTTATTCAGATGTATTATGGCTTTGATTCGAGGGTCGAATGGATTATGCCCATGCCCTATTTGTTTGATTCCATTGGAGAAGCTGTCTGACTTAGAAACAGCATATCCATTACGAACAGCTCAAGACTCAGAAGCTGCTTATAATGAAGCAAAGAGTTCTCAGAGACGTGGAGATGCAGAGTCATTGATGAAAGATCTTGGGCTACGGTTTGTCAAGGTAATCACATTCTAATTGTATCTTTATATCGATTCACTCTCTCTTCCATACCAGAATGCATTTTGGAGCATCGAAAATTCAGATCCCCATACAGCTCTATCCTGGGATCGCATGCACAGCTATCCTGGAGGACTCGGTGGCAAACATATTCTCCCACAGATCCAACTAATTCTCAAAGAGACACGTGAAGCAGCAAAGCAGGCAGATGATCAGTAAATTTTTATTTTGTGTTTTTTTTCTCAAGTGTTCATTGTCATATTAACCATAGAATTGCAAACCTTCCCCGTTGGAGAAATCTCAACCACTTTGACCATGTTACATCAGTCACCTTTTCAGATGCAAGAAAATATGAAGACATTCTCAAAGTTTGTTTGCCTTTTAGAATCCAGATGATTCTTAAATTTAACCAAATGCAGATGGTTATTTTTGCAACGCACAACATTATCACCCATTCTGAACATCCTGGTGGATATCTTCTTTTGAAGGTACTCCGAAGCTATATTTCTCTTGATATGTATGCTGCTCTGGAAGTTCACACCGCAGTAACCATTGCTGCAGGTCGGAAAGAGCTCTTGCGTTTCTCCAAGGCTTTGAAGGTATACTAAAATTTTATGCCTGATGCTGTAAAGGTGAAACCAACCATATATTATTTCACAGGCTTATGAGCAGCATAATAACAATGGGGACTCAGAGAAAAACTGGGAGTTTCCCAAGCGCCATACACATGCTCATATGTTTGATGACATTGTGGCCAAGGGTGTTACAAAGAATTACAGTACAAAGCCAAGTGAACAGATGCATGGAGAAGCCAAAAAAGTATATGCACGTGTAACAAATTTCAAGGAAGTTGAGGGCCAGGTAACAAATTACTATTATCATTGGATTAATTTTAGCTCAATGCTTTAAACTATTTTTCACATTAGATCCTGCGGCACAATCATTGGACAGCTGTTGCAGATTATATACGTGCTCAGCTTGACAACCTCGATGAATATCATCGCCAAAACGATTCAGAACCCCAGGATGAGGCTGATGACCCAGGTGGCTTTATCCACCTTGGAGCAAAACAAAAGCCAATGACAATGGCTCAAGTTGAAGAAGATTCAGACTCTGCATTCATCAACTTTCGAATCAAGTTTGCTAAATTTATCAACGATTTCCTTGTTGCCCATAATCTTCCTCATCCGCAAAACAAAGCCCTTACCATTAAAAAAACCGATTTGGTACCTGGCTCTTCCAATACATCTTAATATAGCTAACCTCTTGAAATTAGTTGACTGAATATCGATATCTCAAAATCAAGTACGAGTCAAAAATAACCTGGCATTTAGTGGAGGATTACCTTCGCTGCACACCCAACTTTGGAAAAGATCAACAGCCAAGACATGATTGTGTTATTGTGCACACACAAAACAATCTAATATTTGCTTGTCTGGTTTTTGCGTTCTCTTTCCAAGTTGAAGATCAACAACATTTGTTTGCACTTATCCATGCATATGATGCTCCGACTGGCATGCTTCGGAGGAAAGACAAGGATCTCGGCCTCATTAGAGTTCGTGCAAGACCTCGAAAAGATGTGGAATTCATTCCTGTTCAATCAATCATCCGAGGAGCCTACATTGTCCCAACATTTGAGAGTGTTGACGAGCATCACATTGTTGACATTGTTGATGTGGACATGTTTTTACGTTTACAGGAGATGTACACATATTTACAGCCATGATTACTCGAAATATATTCAGATTCTTGCCAGTGTTCAATTACTCAAAGATGTTCAGGGAGTATTGGCATTTTCAGGGATGAGTGTGATTGCAAGCACTGTGCATTTAAATTATTATGTATGTTACCGTTGACCCCATCACAATGTGGCCAGGGTTTTTACATGTGGACTCTGTGTATTAAAAACACCAAGAGCAAAGGCCAGAGTCCTTCGTGGAATTCCCATCATGCCGCGTCACTTTCAACCTCCCAGTGGCCTTGACACCATTTACAGCGACGAGGGCGAAGAGTTTGCTGGGCTCGATGACGTCATGGGAACCACCTCAGATGATGACATTGATGAAGCAGCTGCCACTGTTGAGGTTGCAGTAGTTGGGGAAGATCCGACCTATGAGGACTACGAGGATGTAAGTTATTCATACTTAGACTTTGAGAACCGAGCACTAACACGAATTTAGGCTTTGAAGGCTGCGCAGCTTCAGCTGGGGAGCCTTGCAAAGCTTGTCAAAGAGCAGGCTGCAACCATTGCCACGCTCAAGGCCCAGCAACCTAAACGTAGCAGGAAGCAACCCAGTGGACAAAGCGACCTTCCCAAAAGCATCGAGGACCGCCGTGAAATGATCAGCCATCTCGGACGTCGATTCGCGCTCATGAATAACCCCTTCTTCCCAATGAAGTTGGAAGGCCACCTCGTGGCATCAACACGGCCAAACGTCGCGTCAAGCGATTCCGAACGCTACCGATCCGATGCCGCAATGCAGGCATGTCTTTTAGCAGAGGTGTATGAGGTTGTCCCCTCTGACCTCCATGCTGCTATGCACGAGTATCGCCAGTTTGAGCACATCGTGAGTCTTGGCACTTTTCCTTTTCAGTATCATCATAATTCGCTGATATTCCTCAATCAGTTCACGAAAGCAGGCAAGAGCTTTTTACGCACCGTGATGTCCGATCTACGGTCGAAAATTCTCCCCGTTATCTTTGGCTCAATCCCACAAATTGTGTCCCGCCTCAAAGCCGACTTTAATCGCTCGGAAATCCAAGAATTCGATGCATTGTTGAAGCCAGTGTCAGAGCTTGCACGCAAGAAGTATACGAAGTATGCGCCAATTCTATTCCCCGACTGTCAGACTGATATGAGCATGCTGTTCATGTCACGAGAGCTAGCATTGGTAAGCTATTGTTCAAATATTGCGAGAGGGACTTTGCTCACCATCAACCAAGGCACTGAAGGGCCTCTTGCAAGGTGCCGCTTCCATCTCCCGAACTAAAACTTATGCCAAACCAAAGACGTACGCCAAACTGTGGAAAGTGTTATATGTCACAGAAGGCAGCATTGCGACGATCACAATTTTGGTAAATGTCGATTTCAGTTCAAATTCTTGGACAACAATTCATTTTTTGGTCTTACCGTAGGTTCGAGCGGCATTTTCCCCTGACTCGGAATTTGATGCAGCAGGGAAAGGTGCTCGCTCAGGCATCGACTACGAAAAAGACTTCAATTCGTATCGCGAGTTTATGCAGGCAAAGGCAGGCACACCGTACCACAAGGCACTACTCAAGTTCTATAACGACATCATCTTTAAGGCGCAAACTTTAGACAATAACACAATGGCTCCAAACAACGACGACGACAGCAGCGGCCTTGAGGAAGCATTCACCAGGCTCGCCCTCACCCCGACCACCAGCACCCCAGCCCAAGCCAGCAACTCTGGTGCTCACGCAGAGCGCCATGCCGACTCAACTATCAACAGCGCAGGTTCATCACATCAGCCTCAATCCTCGACGTCTGTGCCCTCGCAACCGATTGTTCAAGAGGTGGCACGACCCGCTAACGCTAGGAAGGGGAAGAAGAAGGCACGGGCGCCTGCAACGGAATTGGCAACGGTGACAACTGCAACGGAGATGGCGGCGGCAGCGCCTGCGTCACATCAGCCTCAATCCACGACGTCTGTACCCTCACAACCTATCGTTCAAGAGGTGGCACGACCCGCTAACGCTAGGAAGGGGAAGAAGAAGGCACAGGTGCCTGCAACGGAATTGGTTGCAATGGAGATGGTGGCGGCAGTGCCTGCAGCAACTCGCAGGACCAGACGTCAGGTTTGAGGCGGACTTATTCTTCATCGATTACTCTCACGAAACAGTTGACATTGTTGGTATGTAGCAGGTATCTACTTTTTCGTGCACCACCGTATTGCATTTCCTCAGTATCTCGTTGAAATTGGTCTTTCCTCTGATTTGTGCAGTGCCAACAAGGTGATGCTATTGCTAATCAAGACATACAGTACAAGTCTTAAAAAAAAGCAACGAGAAGTAGGGAGACAGGGTGCACGAAGATACAGGTATCCAATATACCATGTCCAACGGAAAACCTATATGCGCAGCATCCGAAGCCTTAGAACCCATTGATGTGTCCTGCCATCTGAATCATCTTGTCGAACCTGAGGAGGTTGTCGAGGTTCTGGCTCTCGTCAGGGTATCAGCTTCCCTCAAGGGCTTGAGTGAACAAACACTTGCCCAAACTCGATTCCGCAGGGAGTGCACCGATTTCGATGGGGATGGCGCTCAAATCGAAGTCGTCCCCGAGGAGCATGTCCGCGGCGGTGGACCAGAGCGATCCGTTGGTCTCCCATGAGTATGCGGCGTACTCAGACTGCATCTGCATCTCCAGTTGCAGATCGAGCTCGAGTTGAGTAGGCTCTGATCCGCAGGATGGTTGAGGGATAAGCACGGATGTGGGGGTGAAAGGACCGAGATTGGGCGAGGGAGGACGTGACGATGAAATGGAGCCTCTCGACGAGGAGGGAGAAACGATGGAAGGGGGACGGATCATGCGATGGCATTGAAGGTGAGCGCCTGTACTTGAGACGGGTCGCTCCTCTGAGCAGGTTGGCCACTGATGCTAAACATACTTCTTAGAAACTCGGACGACTGTAGAGTTAAAACGTCAGTTTGGATCGCTGTTGCCGTCAGATGCGAATAACGACGTTACCTGAAGCCAGATCTGCCGTCGGCGTTGCTTCTACGTGGGCCCATCTGCTGCGGTAGCGGCCTCTTCTTGCGCTTGTTGGCGATCCTCGCAAGTTTTGCGTCGGAAGAGGATGAAGGCGTTCTCTGGACGTTTGATGTGATCCTCGTCCCTGGCAGACTTCTTGGGTCGCCTGTTGATGGCGTTGGTGCTGCACGATGATTTTTGGGTCGAAATCGTCCCCAAGGAGCATGAGCCGGTGCCAGAGCAATCCGCTGGTCTCCCGACATACTCGTTCGAGTTCTGGGTCATTCGGCGCTAGAAGTAAGTCCCATCTTCATCCGTAGATCGAGCTCGACTTGACTAGGCTCAGATCCGCAGAATGGTTAAGGAGAAGCGCAGACGTGGGGGTGAAAGAACCGGGGGCGGTCGTTCACTTGTGTGGGTGGTTGTTTTCGTGGGCGGTCGTCGTCCTGGGCAGTCGTTCACGTCCGTGGGTGGTTGTTTTGGCGGTCGTCCCCGTTTGTCAACAGGGTCATCATCGTCCATGGGCGCTCGTCGTCCGTTGGTCGTCTTGTAATTGGGTGGTCGGTGTGTTGTCGTTCATGGGCGTGTCGTTGTTTTGCGGCACTCATCTTGCTGGATGGCCGTTCATGTGCATGGGCGGTCGTTCACTTGTGTGGGTGGTTGTTTTTGTGGGCGGTCGTCGTCCTGGGCAGTCGTTCACGTCCGTGGGTGGTTGTTTTTGTGGGTGCTGGTCTTCATGCGTGGGCGGTCGTTCAAGTTGGTGGGCACTCATCTTCGTCGGGGGCAGTCATAATTGTTCGTTGTACACGGTGGGCTCGTTTTGGCGTCCGTGGGGCTGGGTCGCCGTTTGTGGGTGCTGGGTGGTGGCTGGTGGGGGATTGGGCGGGGAAGGACCTAACGATGAACTGGAGCCTCTCAGCGAGGAGGGAGAAATGATATGAGATAGAAGAGGACGGTGCCTGTGGCGACGCATTGTGACTGGTGGGAACCAGCGGCCATTCTCACAAATTGAACCGAATGCATTGTCTATAAATCGAGCAATAACCTAGTGGTAACTATGGACAGTATAAGAAAGGGTTCAAATAATAATCAGTAAGTCACAAGTTCAATTCCCAACCAGCGCAATAATTACTAACTACAAACAACTAGAAACACTAATACGAGCAACACTACAATAACAAGAAACACTACAATAACTACAATAACAAGACTACAATAACAAGATTAATGGAATACGCACAACTACAAAATCGACTACAATAAGAGACTACAAAACACAGGGGACCACTGATACTTTTGGTAGCCCATTATGACCTGTTATGACGTATCCTCATCATTGCAATCTTATCGCGGAGTTGGAATGTGGTTGCAATATTGGTTGCAACCGGCATTGTAATCACAATCGTAACCAAAAACTCTTTGGTCACACTGACTTATGACGGCAAGCCAAATTGTGACGCGCACAACAAATTGTGACTAATTGTGACCGAAATTAGAAAACTCCGACATATACTAAATAGAATCATCATCCAACAACTTACACAGGTCAATTTTAGACTCCGCCTGTACGTGTATTTGGTCGAGATTAGGCCTATCGTTATGAAAACGGCTGTAATCCTGCACAATCCTCGGTATGTGTGATGACCAGTGACATGCTGTGACAGAGTGTCACAGGCCCAATTTCTTGAGACATTGACCTTGTACTCTCTACAACACCAATTTAATATATTTTTTGCAATGGGTTTGACTGAATTAAGTGAATGAATCCATTCAGAGAGTTTTCCATGTAGCAATTGCATTTATTGCTCCAAAAATGCGAAATCAGTCTGTTTTCCCTGCCAAATCAGGCAGTCTGAAGAGATTGGAATATAACTTTTCAACAACAGCACGTATGAACATGATTTGCAGACGGATTTTACTTATAATTTAAATTCCAATCGATCTACGGGTCCAGAAATTTTATTTGTGGCCCCTGTGCTGAGATACCCTTCAAAATCAGTACTTTAACATGGTTAAAGGCTAGTAATTAAATTTCTGAACCCGTAGGATTGGGGACACATAGTAATTGATGATTTCGTCTCTGCAAACATAAGCCCAAATTCTATCCATTGTGAAGCTCTATAGCTCAAGAGGCAACCTTGGGCTAATAGGTGCTGCATAGCCACCAAAGTAAAATATATTGCATATTTTTATACATTTGAATAGAGAATATCTATACAATTCTGGTGCACTTTTCCTCTTGTGAATCGGTGGAGAAATGACTGAACTACATCATTTACAAGTTTGAGCTAGCATCACCACATCAGTAATTGAGCATTTCAGTTTCCAGAGGTTTCTCAACCCAGGCAACCTCTGAAAACCGCAGAAAACCCGAAAACATGGAGACTGGGAAACCTATGTCCCTTTTTCAGGAAACCTCATGGGGTGATAACGTGCAAAAACCTAGGAAACCTGTGAAACCCTTGTCACAGTATATATATATATAATATAAAATACAATCTATATACAAGATATATTGTAGACAAACATTATGCACGTGTGGGTGCTTATATACCCAGAGGCTGCGCACAGACCATGTGGTCATATTTGTGCTCAAATCCAGTTGGACAACAAACAATTTCGACAACAGCAAAAACCACTTCCACCATCAACGTTCAACGTTCAATGTCCACCCACTGCCTGATTATGACATCACCCCCCCCCACCACATCGATACTCTAAGCCCCTGCGAGCCGCTGCTTGCAGGGTGGCAATGGTGTCTGTTCTTGGCCACAACAACCAGCAGCCGGATGCCCAATGAACGAATGGTGGAGGCAGATGCAAGGCAACAATGATGGTGACAACGTACAATGTTGTCATTGTCTAGGTCCTTTGTGCCAATCCAGGTAAGCTGACATAAGTACTCCCCGCCATTCTCCTGTCTGACTCTGAATCCAGGTGCCACGTCGCTGACACTGTGAGCGACGTGGCAACCAAGCGGCGAACGACCAATGTCGTCGTTCGTCATCATAGGACCGACAATGCACAACCCGACAAATGACAGCGGCGGATCACGACCTTCTTATCAATCCGGTTGCAGGCCTTGTATTCTTCGGTGTTGGTTGGGACCAGATGCAGTCCCAGTTGCCCTTCTTTGGGGGTCGAAAAACAATGCTAGGAACTACTACCACCTATGTACATGTAAACAAGCTATTATTAAGGAAAAAATAGTTCTACACTGTAGATAGTTTTTAGGTTTCCTGGTTTCTGGCTTCCTGGTTTCCAGAAACCTAGAAACCAGGGGAAACCACTGAAAACCCAGAATCTATTTTTCCATCTTACTGATGCAGTCTGCCAAATTGGGAAGGTGCCTGTTTTAGATGGCCCAAACTTGTAAATGATGTAGCTCAGTCATTTCTCCACCGATTCACAAGAAGAAAAGTGCACCAGAATTGTATAGATATTCTCTATTCAAATGTATAAAAATATGCAATATATTTTACTTTGGTGGCTATGCAGCACCTATTAGCCCAAGGTTGCCTCTTGAGCTATAGAGCTTCACAATGGATAGAATTTGGGCTTATGTTTGCAGAGACGAAATCATCAATTACTATGTATCCCCAATCCTACGGGTTCAGAAATTTAATTACTAGCCTTTAACCATGTTAAAGTACTGATTTTGAAGGGTATCTCAGCACAGGGGCCACAAATAAAATTTCTGGACCCGTAGATCGATTGGAATTTAAATTATAAGTAAAATCCGTCTGCAAATCATGTTCATACGTGCTGTTGTTGAAAAGTTATATTCCAATCTCTTCAGACTGCCTGATTTGGCAGGGAAAACAGACTGATTTCGCATTTTTGGAGCAATAAATGCAATTGCTACATGGAAAACTCTCTGAATGGATTCATTCACTTAATTCAGTCAAACCCATTGCAAAAAATATATTAAATTGGTGTTGGAGAGAGTACAAGGTCAATGTCTCAAGAAATTGGGCCTGTGACACTCTGTCACAGCATGTCACTGGTCATCACACCTACCGAGGATTGTGCACCACCACAGCAAGATGCAAAATCTGACACCTCCGCGAAATTTCTCGACTCCGCCTTGCTTTGTACTTGAGGAAGGAAGCAGGAATGAATGACACAACCCTCTGCTCCATCAAACCCCTTTTGTAGTATTTATGAGCATTAGTAGTATTTATGAGCATTATAGTACAATGGAGCGCTCCACGTAAGTAAGGATACTCGGGAAGTTTTATGATAGTACAAGTATAACCAAGTAAATTCCGGATTGTCGAATCGTTGCAACAAAGCGCGGCAATCTCGCATTTTGGGGAAGCGAGGGTTCCCCAAAGGTTGGTTTCAGGGGCACAGTTGAAAGGGACAGCGTTCTTTGGCTACACTTATGCCAGAGATGCAAATTTGTAAGAATGAGATGGCTTTGTGAGTGGCGAGAGTTCACTATCATCTGGAGAATTTTGACTTTTGAGTGAGTGTTTACGCTTGGTTGACGTGTTTGCATAGACTCTATCACGTGGACTCAGGTCTTGCCTCCACACTGTCCTGTCCGTGCTTTCTCCATACTTTTACTCTTCGCTGACCCTCTGGGATGGGATAGATTTCTCGCATCGAGTGTAAATCCACTCTCGCAACTTCATACGTTGTGATTCTGACATCAAGCCAGATAACTTTCTGATGGGCATTGGAAAGCACGGTAACCAAGTCAGTGTGATCACTTTTGGTCTTGCTGAGAAGTTCTGTGACCCCAAGACCCACCTCCACATTCTGTACCAATTCCATACAGAGAGAACAAGAACTAGATGGGCACTACTTGGCGCACATCCATCAGTCAAAACACATTTGGGTGTTGAGCAAGTACATCGCAAATCTCTTGCTTATGTTCTAACATACTTCCTCCGTGGAGTTCTTCCTTGACAGGGTCTCAAAGCTGCCACAAGAAGCAGAAATACGATCATATCATGAACCAACCCCACTGACCTTCTCTGCTGTGGATTCCCAAATGAATTTGGGATATTCTTGGGACACACTTGTGCTCTTCGCTTCGACGACAAACCTGACTACTCCTATCTTCACAAACTCTTCCGTGACCTCTTTGTGCACGAGGCATACCAGTACGACTACGTATTTGACTGGAGCGTCCAGCGAGGAGCCCAAGATGACCAAACAGGACCCAGCTCCAAAGCAGGCGGCGCAGGAAGGGGCAAGTTTGATCAAAAGGATAACGAGCATCGTGCTAGTGATAGAAGTGAGCATTGCATGGGACCGAACTAGTTTGGCATCTCGCTAACATTTTATCTGCCCAGGTTACGTTTTCACACCGTGGAAGCACAGCAAGCTGCTTCAGGAGCTGCGGGCGAGCAGTGCAGCAATCATGGAAGGGACACTGAACTTTGGTAAATGGGCTTGTTGCATATCTGATCTGCCTGTTTCCACTATACACATCCCGAGTGCAACTGGGTGATTGGGGGTAGTGGGAGGGTTTCGTCAGCTTGGTTAATGATCGGTTGGGCAGTTACCTGTGCTCAAAGGAGCTCATGTGGGGGCCATAGACGAGGGTCTCGCGAGGTTGTTAGAGATGTGAGATCGGCTGTCACTCTAACAACTCCAGTAAAGAATGAATTGAACCGAACAGACAACAATTAACTAGAAGACTTTCAATGAGCTGTTGCTAAGATAACCTGACTTCAATAAAACTTGCCTCCGTAGAAAGGATTAACATCTGAGAGGCATATCACTCAAGGACTTCGAAGATGCATGAAAAACATGCAGGATTGTTACCAGTATCAACACATACCCAATATCACTCGGAGACTGAGCAAGGGATCTGAAAGATGGAGAGCGACAGGGAAGCGAGCAAACGTAAATCGGGCAGGAGCGATGGCCAAGCCATCACTCAGTAAATCCACTGGATTTACTGGTAAATCTCTCAGAAATAAGTCCTTAGGTGCACTTATGCATCATATTTGGACTTTACACCATAGGACTAGAAAACTGTGTTCTTCCTAATGCCTGATAGTACCATAGTGATTTTATTTAGTTGTATAATTCTTTTTGTTCTTGTCCAAACATGTTGTTTATTCTATCATAAATTCTGTAGTCGAGCACGACGCGAAGTTTACATGCAACACAAAGTCTACAGCGTGACACGATGCGTAGTTGACACATGAGGCACAAAAGCACGTGATTCAACGTTGAGGAACAGTTCGAACTTTGCCACCACTCGTTTTTTATCCTTTTCTGCCCAGCATGTGCATGCTGCATGCTGCTCGCCTCGTCTATGTCACTTTGGTATATCCGAGTGCCAGCGAGCGAGCTGCTGCTGCTGCTTAGGCCCGGCAGAATTGACTGCTTGCCATCTCTACCATGCTCACTCACAAAATCATCTCCTGTTCACGGACCCCTTGTATCATTAACTATAATGCTGCACACATGATGTCGCCAAGTCGAAAACTTTGGAAAGGAGAGTTGGTAATTAGGAGGTTTCAGCCTTGACATTTTCTCTGTCCTCCCTTCTCTAGGCATCGTAGAAATTATGGGTATTCCTGGCATCTGGAATGTATGGAACCCAACTCTCTTGTGGTTCTCCAAAACTGATTGGCTCTATTAGCTTCTTCTGAAAGCAGTGCAATCACGCTCTTTCACTGAGCTCGCAGTTTCGGAAGGGTTTGAGGCAAATTGGCATGGAGCTCGAACCCTCATGATTGGTGTTGATGCAAGGTATAAAATACATTTTCTCATCTATTCACGAGGGAGACTAATACAGTCACTGTCAGCATCTGGCTGAACCAGACCCAGTCTATCTTCCATGTACCAGGCATGCATTACCAGGCTGGTGAAAACCCTGAGCTCTGATCCCTTTTCTATCGCCTCGCCCGCTTCCGCAAGCTCCCAGTCCACCTCATTTTCATTTTTGATGGAGAACACCGTCCATCGATTAAACAAGGTGTCAACATTTGCACCAAGGCACATGCACTGACACGCTTGTTCCAGGAGCTTATTGAGCAATATGGCTATAACTACCATACCGTTGAGTTCATCTCCTGACTTACTTCTCTTTGAGACTAATCAAGACCCACTTATAGGCACCCACAGAGGCAGAAGCAGAACTGGCGGTCCTCAACTCTCACGGGATTATTGATGCCGTTCTATGTGACGATGTGGATATGCTCCTTTTTGGAGCAACTCATCTCATTCAAAAGCAAGTCTTCACCTTAATATCCTTTCAGACAGCTTCATACCCATTCCCAGCCCCAAAGTCAAAGAAGATGGTGACAACATCAATATCTACACTGCTGATGCCATCTGTTCAACCTTGTCCCTCACGAGTGGTGGAATTCTATTACTCGCGATACTCAGTGGAGGTGACTATGATCCGGTGAGCCAGCGGTTGCTGCAATTCCCTTTTCTGTGACTAATTCAGCCTAGGTTGGATTGCAGGGCTGTGGTATGACGACGGCCTACAGCCTTGCTTGTGCTGGCTTTGGCGACGATCTATTGCAGGCCACGAAGACCTGCACACCACCAGAACTGGAATGGTATCTTGAGAAATGGTGCAGTCACTTATGCATGACCCTTCAGTACAACGATGCTAGCCATCTTGCTAGGTGCCAGGTTGCCCTCTCAAACAGTGTACCCAATACCTTCCCTGACCCCAAAATCCTTGCTCTCTATGCCAACCCTATCACATCGTGGTCCCCCAGCCAGAAACTACCCAATACAACTGCATGGATACCTCGAGAAGTCAACCTCGCCAAACTAGCTGCGTTCTGTGAGCGCTCGTTTACCTGGGGTACTGCAGAAGGTATCCTTTCATGCTTCCAAGAACATGTTTGGCCTGGCATGACTCTTTATCGATTGGTTGAAGTTCGTCAATACCCTCTCTTCATACTAATAATTACTAATCGGAAATCAGGAAGCTAATGCTGATCCTACCACAACCCTCACGGCGCATTTTGCGCAAACTATTACCAAATGGACATTTGGTCTCTCATCCATCCTTCACATTGTTCGACAGCAGAAGGCTGGAAAAAAAGCGGTTCCTGGCTACACAGTGGAAGTTCAAACAGGCCGTCTCTCTACAGCCACACACTCTGGTCTTTGAGGTCTCCGAACATTCACTGAAGCCACCACAAAGTCCAATACAAAGAAGACAAAAACTTTGCCTGGGAGATTGATGGTAATGATCCCCTGCTCCATTCTTGAACAAACATTGCCGGGCCTCATCGCACGCTACTGGAAGGCACAGAAGAGCAAGATCAAGCCCAGCCTCGCCACATCATCAACCTACAAAGCCATATGTCACGTTCTTTGAGCCTATTTTGTTTTTGTCCTACATGTCTTTATCATTCCAGATGTTCCCAAAGCTTGTTTCTAGTGCGACAACTATCACTGGGAATAATACGGCACCCATTGCTGGGCCTAGCACGGCACCCATTGCTGGGCCTAGCTCGGCCCCCATTGCTGGGCCTAGCTCGGCACCCGTTGCTGGGCATAGCGTCAGACTGATCAATACGCACAGGGGGGTTTCCGCCTCCACAGTTGCTGGGGGTATTATGGCGCCTATTGCTGGGCTTATCGTGGTGCCCACTGCCCGGCGTAGCATTGCGCTTGTTGCTGAGTGTCATGCCACACCTGGTAGTTCACTGAACAATGCCATTTACATCGATTGAAAGGTTCTAACTTCATGTATACATATATATATATATATATTCTGTAGTGGACCTGTTCTATTTTATGGATTTTTCCTACACAACTACTCCAGAATGCAATGAAAATTGGCATCTGTAGATTTCGCTTTTTCGGTTCTGTTCATTTGAGGTGAAACTTGGGTGAAACATGAATAAAAAGCCAGACATTTGCTCACAGACTACAGTTACTACCTCCAACCAACAACATACATGGCCAGAAGCAACTCCACGAGAAGACCAACGGAACAAAAGACAAGAAGCCCAACAATGGACCTGGATACCTTGCAAGCTGTCTGTGACGCCAGCCTTCTTGAATTCGGGAAGTCGAAAAACACGAACAAAGCATACGCTGGCCACATTGCTCAGGGGAAAAAGTTCCTTGCAAATGTTGTGGCTGAGAGGGACACCAAGGGTATTGAGGTGTGCGACAAGGGGATCCCAACAACCGAGCTTGCCAAAGCGTTTGACAAACCACCGAACCGCTACTCAGCTGTTGCACTCGAATTCTTCCTTGTCCAAAAGGTGTTCACCAAAGAGTTGTCTAGAAGCTATGCTGAAGGGATTCAAGGGGCCTTCGCAGACTACTGGGACAAAATGTGAGTGTTACGTGGATATGATGCTCCCCTAGTCAATATGAAACACACCTTTAGGGATGAGCAGATGTATGCTGGTGCCTATGCTCTTGATAAGGCCACTGGTATCATTACTGGATGTCCAGCATGAGCTCCAGCCATCCATGATCTCATGAAGGCCGTTAAAACTAGAGCAGGTACCAAAGGGGCTGCTGCAACGAGGAAGCATGCTGAGGCGATGTTGCTTGAGGACCTGCAAAAGATCATGGCATGGTCAGAAGAAAAGTGCCCAAATGAGTTTTTTGATAACGCACCGTCAAGCGCTCAGTCCGATGTTGCTCTGATGAACATGCATGGCCTTATGCAGGCGTTATGTCCAACTCTTTTCATGCTGATGTTGAGGTATGATGATAGCGTGAATTCCTAATTCAGCCTGCATCAGCTAACTATTTCGCAGAGTATTTGAAGGCTTATCCTTGCAGAATGCCAACATCACACAGGGACTAAACGGTCCCGCCCCATACCACTTCCCATTTTTTGAAGTCAAACTTGAGGAGCGGAAGAATTGGCAAAAGCAAGCTGGCTACGATGGCCCACATACCAGTATGTATCTCATCTCCACAACAATTCAGCCGATCTGAAGGCCTGTTTCAAAGGTGGAATTTATTGAATCTACAAACAAGACATTGCTGAAATGGACATGTATACACACCTTCTGTGCTGGTTAAAGCATCTCGAAAGTCGCATTGGCCACAGCCTCCAGCCTGATGACTTCGTCTTTCCCTACATCTCACAAAACGGCACCATCAACCCCAAACACGCAATGTCATATGATACATTCCAAAAGCTTCTTAGCGAGTTTGCTGCTGGTGCCGGCCTCACCAAGGTATACACAACCCATTGCTTCCAATGCGGTGGTGCCCAGTATCGTTTCATGTACGCACCTATTGGTCGCCATTGGTCTTTGAGCATCATCAGGTGGTGGGGAGGGTGGGCCAAGGGTGAACAAGTGAGTTTGACTATGAATCTGTTGTGTTATCGCTGAATCGCCTCAAAAAGGTTGATACAATGATCAAATACCTCATAGACTCACTCCAAAGCTATGAGACTGGCCATGGGAATGCGCTTTGTCTGATTCCGAATGAAGCTGATAAGAGCTTCATGGGGGAGCATGTCAATCAGGCACCACCATCAACTGAGGAAATTCGCCAGTGGAAGCTGTCTATGGACCGCAGTCTCAATAATGCTGTTTCTGAGATTGTAGGACAGGTGACAACTGCCATTGCAGGCACTCGGCTCTCTCAATCCCCCAGCCCTGAGCCAGACATGGCCACAACATCTAATGATGTTGCGCTTCAAGAGCGAACCATCTGCCATGGTTGGGATAGCCGACTCCCGACTTCGATGCCATACCCTCCAAGGTCATCCAGCCGCACCCAAAGCCTTGGTGCATCTAGTAGTGGCGACGATACTGATGGTTCAGCAACCATGCAATCTACGGGGTCTAACCCACCCATCCCTGGTGTCGTCATTCGTGATGTGAAGAATTGGCGTGGCGTGATTCAGCAGTGGGAGGTTGGTGATGCGGGCATGGTAGCATTGAAGGACTGGCCGAAAGAATGGTACCAGGGGAATATGAAGAAATATACTGGCTCCTTGTACTCTCAGCGCAAGAAGATTGCAGAGGAGTATGAATGGTACGTACTTGTGTCTCGGAGCCGTTGTGGTAATAGGAAGGCTGCTGATTTCTCTTATTATCAGTTTGGGTCGTGATGAAGAGCTTTTTCAGACAACTTACCCAGCAGCTGATAGATCCATTAAGGCACTTCTGAAGGCCATTCGAGTTCAGCACAATGAGCGGCGCCGAAGCAAAAATGGCACACCCGAAGAGTGAGACGTCTCTCAGGAACAAGAAGGCGTGCTTTCCAAATTCAATACCTGATTTTTTCTCTCTATTGTGCCAACTCGTTAGATCGACGGACACATTCCCTTGCCCAGACACCATAATCCCCCCCACCATGCCCATAGCTATATTACTGAATCTACAGGCATCCTAGTTAAATGTATGGATACTAGTTTAAATTTACAGACATTTTTAATGCGACGTACTTTTTACAGACTTCATCCATAATGCGTATCAAACGCCGCCCTGCTAGACGGCGCCAGCATCACATTCAAAGTGAGCAATGTATATTACAGAAAATTGGGGTTGTTCGATTCATTAGGGCCTATGATGCTGAAAATCGGGGAAGATCAATGGAATACTGATTCTGTGTAGCTTCAAACTGGGGCCGCTCACGTACCAAGGCCAGTGACCAGCTAGTTAGTTGGAGGGGTAAGCAGAAATAAAGTATATGATCAAAGGAAAAACCAACCAGCGATGAAGCGATGCGTTCGAAGATATCGTTCATGAAGGAGGTACCAGTGTCGGGGTGGACCTGTTTGAGGACTGAAGGGACCTTCTCGCCATCAGCAGGCATTGCGGCTTCTTGGCTGCCTTTGCACCCTCTGTCAATTTGGCGGGGGATTGGTTGGCAGGGGATTGGAAGCAGTGGAGGCTGGGGCTTTGCCAGGAGCGGAAGCTCAAGTGGGTTTGTGAGGTTCAAAGTACGAGTCCTTAATCTAAAGTAGACAATTAATCTATAGTACATAGACAGATCAATCTCTCATTGTCACAAGGAACCGAAAAAGGCCGATGGCTGACGCCGCCCTGGAGGGCGAAGGCAAACAAAGCTCAAAATAGCGTCAGGGTCTGATGGTATGTCTCATTTTGGAAATCCGGGGAAAGCCGTCCCTGCCCCTCTCATATTTCAGCCCAAAGGTGAGTAAAACATTCGACATAAATAGTACATCATTGAGTGCCACAGGTCATGATGATACGGAATTGCACCATATGCGGTTGTTTGTATAAAGTGAGGCGGAGTCGAGAAATTGTCGAGAAATTTCGCGGAGGTGTCTAGGATTTTGCATCTTGCTGTAATGTTCCCTCCTCTGTGCTCGCTCTGACATACATCACCTTGTAACATAAAAACTCTGACAATGCTTTCATCTGAAGGTATGCGGGACCCGCCCATCTGCGTTCTTTGGCTGTGTCTTCCTCAATAAACTGTTAGATGTTGTTCATCTACTTGCAGACCGTGCTGTTACCCTCCATGATGCCCGATGTCGTACCTATCAAGAATTGCTATTTTCCCGAAATCAGAAGAGAATGCATGCTGTGTGATCAACATCGCAGTTACGGTGGTAGCCAAGTGGTAGCCTCCACGACTTGAAACTGTAGTTTTCCTGAGCACCGCTTGATGGCCTGATATTTAAAAGATGGCGAAACAAACCCATTCCTCCCATTCGAAGTATTGCGATGTTTTTTACACTTGCTCTTGTCACTGCCATTCTTGGTTTTGTTTTTGCGCCGGATCCCTTACAGGTGAGCTGCATCTTTTTTTCTTCCTTTTGACCCACGTTCAACTATGGCAGACTAATACAGTACCTGGAAATTGCAGAGATCCCAGGACTGCTCTTCCTCTGCTCACGGCATACAGTGTTGCAGGGGGAGACCATTTCTACACAACCTCCGTCACAGAGCACCAACACGCCATTGCTGAAGTTGGGTACACCGACCAAGTTGGAACATCCAGATACATCTTCTCCTCTCAGGAGCCCCACACTGTCCCCTTGTACAGGATGTTTTCTGCCTCAATTACAGACCACTTTTATACCATCGATGAGGTGGAGTGCGTGTTTGCCATCCGGGGATTAGGGTATGCCGACGAAGTAATTGCTGAATACGTCTATGCTGACGCTGCTTGTGCTGCCATCCCTGTTTATCACCTTTGAAGCGACAATGTCACGGACCACTTCTATACTGTGTCTGACGCCGAGAAGGATTACGCCATAAAAAACTTGACATATAAACAAGAGGGAGTCAATGTGTTTTACATGCTCCCCTTCTAAAACAAATGGGCATCCATAGATTTCGAAGAGCTCTTGTAGGTTTACATGTCAGATATGTACTGCGCATTTCATAACCATCTTTGAATGTCATATATGTATGGTATGCCAAATGCTCTCAAGGACGACATGACCGTTTGTTTTCAGTGATATTTCTTTTGGGCCCAACGGTCCTCCGAGCGACGGAATTAAAGTTATGGGTCTTTGAGTAAGTCGATATATTCCCATTCAAGTCCTTGTATTGCATGATGCGCACCAGTGCTGCAGCTGTGCATTATTTGGGTACACGAGCACTGTCTTCAAACCTAGAGGGTGATTAATTGATTCATACTACAGTATTTTTCAGACGGGATCCTTAGAAGGTTGCCGACTTGAAAAACCTTTCTCAATTTAATAAACATTTGTTGAGAAGATCTCATTAAAAGCATCAGCTATGAGGATGCACACCCCTCCTGTATTTCCCTGGAGGCTCGTAGTACCCTCGTGTCCATAGGTGTGTACCCCGGCGGAGGGTTGTCTGACAGTCCCAGGGCCCACGTCGACCTCTGTTGTTCCCTCAAGAGCTCAATTTGCTCCCTCATCAACTGAATTTCCATTCTCACATCGGATGCCGACAAGTCTGCTCCTTCCACCGGAGTGACCCCCAACGTTCGCTGTTCCCCCAATGCTGTGACCTGCACCATCTCCTGCTGCACCATCCTCAATCGATTGTCAAGCTCTTCTTGTCGTTCTTGCCAGACCTCATTTCATGTCAACTCCCGTGTATTTTGATGAGAGAGCTGATGATTCTGCTGGCCAACAGATGCACTGCGTGATTTATTCTGCAGCACGCCTCCTTGACTCGGAGCAGAGTTATAAGCTGTCTGGTGGGGTATGACTCTCGATGCTTTTGAGTGGACTGGAGGTTGGGTATATGCTAGTCCATCCATTGAAGGATTTTCTCCCGTCTCGAATTCCGTAATTGGAGGCGCGGTCCTCTGGGCATCGCGACCTCTACAGTGATGCCAGCACAACAGAAGGAAAATGACAACGACAGATATCACAATACCACCTGTTATACCGCCGACTATAGCTCCTACTGGAGTTCTCGCATGAGTTACTGTCGTGGGCTGACCTGTTGTAGTTTGTTGCACTACATTGCTTGTTGATGACTTTTGAGATTTAGATGCTATTGTCGATGATGATGCCAAAACAGTGTCATCATCACAGCTAGACGAAAAGGAAAAAAAAAACAGGTGAGGGTAAAACAGTATGAAACTAGGATACTCACATGTATATTGCGTAGTCAAAGTTAACATACAGTCTCGCTACCCATAGTCATAATGTTGAGGATGTGTGGATTATTTTGAAGGTTAGTTTGAGAAAAAACTAATACTTGGTATTGAAAACTGCTGGTTGTCAGATCACGCTGATGTATGAATAACACAGGTTTTTCAGCGTCGACTGTGAAGTTGGTGCTTGTCGGAACTGTAGAAGCAGTCGGTCCCTGCCAGTTTGCGAGGGTGAAATACACATAAATCGCAGTTCCTGTCAAATAACGACTAGGATCCGACATGGTAAGTCAAGGCTGTACAGCGGGGTTAATTAAGAAAGGGCCTACCAGTAAACTGTATACTGATTCCCATTGATCCTGTGCTAGTAGCAGGATCATACATTGCCGCAGAATATGTCCTGTTGTAAACTTTGGTGACATCGAGCTGGATATCGCACCCAGTGCAGTTTTGGTTAGCCCACGAACTTGTGTTAGGCCAATAGATGGGTATGAAGCCTGTCGACAAGTTCCCATATCGGTCATCAATTGTGTGGTTGATGGGATCGGGGGCGACGCATGGACTCCAGAGGCAGATGGCTATGCCAAGAGCATACAAAAGTGTCCTGGAACTAGTTGACTTCATTTACGAAAGGGAGAATGAAGACAAGACAAAGGGAAATACTTGCATGTCGTGAGTGTATGAGCTTCCTGAGTCCTTTCCAGCAAATAATACCCAATCAGAAACCTGACCTCACCACACCATTGATCTATGTTATTAGAAGCATCAGTGCTACCTTCAGCGGGATCTTTCCTGAGGAGTGATGGTTCTGATGAGGGCTGTTAGAGTGTTCCAAATCATGGCAAAGGAACAAACACAGGTCTGCATGCAAATTACGATACCAGAATGGCCTCACAGCCTCTCTATGCCATGTTGATAGGCGATGAAGTATTTGTGATACTCTAAGCGACACTGGCGCAAATTTTAGAAGAGGGAGACAAATGGATGCAGCCTGGGAACGTACAAGGTAGTCGTCCAGGTCCCAAATACAACAGTTCAAACTGAGCTCTTCAAGGGCTCAAAGTCAGTAATTGAAATTGTCATGCTGGATTAGGTCTTGCAGAGTGATTAGACCCTGAGCTTGAGAATCTTGTGCTGCCCACAGTGTCAGTTGTCTGACAAACGATTTTTGGACGATGGTGGTGCCAAGCAAGAAATATCCTTGGTGAGTCATGTAGTATTACTAATATCCATTCAACATCATCTCGAGCTCTTCAACACAAATCTTGTGTCCAAAAGCTGCTGCATTGTTGACAGAGTTGCGTGCATGCATTGACAGACTCCCAGGCTTGTGCTGTGATGATCATAGACATGATGATGTAATGTTTCTATATTTGGAAATATATTCCCACACTTAGTTAGTCCAGCCGTCGAGGCCTTAGAAAAAAATTCAACCCTATAGGATTAAAAAAAATCTTGGACCCCCCTTGCTTTGACATAGGGTCCGCTCTAGCAATAGTGAAAATTGGCCCCCCCCCCCAGAAAAAAAAAACAGAAGTACTGAAGTTGAGTTCGCGTTACAGTGTCTTTCACTGCCATTTGCACACATGAATCGTAAATTTCGTGTTTGCTTCTGTTGTCCTCAGGGTTTTTTTGTCACACATTGGCCCAGAATGGATGAGTTTTTCTTAGGGATCTTGAGTGAACCAGTGTCCGACCTCACTCTAGCCCTTGCCCATGTCAACTCAAGTCTCTGGATACATAATCATCTGGCATGAAGAAGAATCCCGTTCTCCTCGTGAATTTGCTGACCTGCAGATGTTCAATTTGCAGTGACAAAAAACCCTGAGGGTAACAGGTACAACAGAAGCAAACACAAAATTATGATTCACGCTGTGCAAACGGCAGTGAAAGACACTGTAATCAAGCGTTAATCTTGCAAGAATCTCTTCCATTTAAATTGTGTAGTATCGGGCCCTTCCTGTCAGGCACCCTGTTCTGTGCCAGTGCGTCATCATCTGTGCTCGTTATGTTCTTGAATATCAATGTTCAATGACACTTCACACTACAGGGGATGCCAACTACTCAGCTGCCGTCACACTACAGTGCCTTGCATAATGCTTTGCAGCGTGAATTTTTTGAAATTGTATTTGGCTGTGTCCAATGATGCCTAGGCTTTGCGTGATGCAGAGGCGATGTGACTGACTGAGTGACAAGGGAATAGCCAAAGTCAGGAAGATCAGGCGCGGCGCACGCCTGATTCCGACGTATTTCCACTCGAGGTATGGCTACATACATGAGCAGTACTAATGTGAGCATTTGTATGACAAGGAAGAGGGTGGGAGGGTGACGAAAAATGTGTATGCTAAACTGGACAATGAAGTAAGATATCAAGACGATAGCCTAGATAGAAAGATGAAGATCTTACCTGGTTGAGGAGTGAGATGTCAAGACGAGAGCCTAGCGGAAAGGGGCGTCTCAATCTCACTCCTCAACCATGAGGGGTAGATCTAAAAATATGTTAGAGTCTCCTAACGCTCATCCAGGCGTGGACCACGTGAGTTGGAGAAAATATGAGCAGCAGCTCGGAGTTGTGTGTCAGCGGACACACAACTGTTTTGTGCACGTGCAACTAGCCTTGGTCGGCTCTCATTGGACTTGAGTAAACACTCTGTTTAAACTTGATTAAACTGGTCCTGAGATGTCACATTCAGGCTTATTCCGGACAGAGATCATTTCGTTCAAGGGGGTGCCGGCATTGAAAAAAAAGACCCGGGGTCGATTTTTTTTTTAAGGTGACCTTGAGGTGGACTAACTAACTAACGTAATCAGGAACGTGTCTATATATAGTAATATGACATCATTTGTGAGCGCTCTCCCCACGTTTTGCACAAGTCGTGCAGGCACAATTCCGGGGTGCTTGCACATGTTCCACACTTTTAGATGGTTTGAACTAGGCATATAACGTGAGTTGGAAAATCACTCAGTTCTCATAATACAATGTACTTACCCAGCGTTTCTCGCACACCTTGTTTGCATATGAGAATTTGATGAGGATACACGGCTACCACAATCTGGACAGATTGCGAAGCCCTCCGCATCAAGAACAGCTGGCTCGGTCTCAATGGTGTGATACATAGAATGAAACCAATGTTAGACATACTGTAGATTTTAGGATATTGTTGGTCAACGGTAATTCAAGTAATGTCAAAAAAATGCCCAAATATGGCAGGAATTGATGAATATCTTATATCATGGTGCTTGATGGCCTCTATTGGAGCTGTATTCCTCCCAGTACATTCTGTAGTTACTATATTATGCTGCAAAGTACTCAACTTAATGATTGAAGGCCCTCTGCCCAAGGTGTCCTTTTTTTTTTTTCACAGCCTGTGGCTGGACGGCGGAGTTCCCATGGCTGTGGGTAGTAGCAGCTGCTACCAAATAATTCCGAGAATGGAAACATTAGCAACTGCTATGATTTCTGTATTCGGATGCTGCCATGTATGGTATATAGTTCCCACGCCCCTGTCTTGTCCTGTACTTTGAATTTTCGACATTTTTAACATCTTCCCCTCCCACAACATTGTGTGCAGCATCATTTCCTGTGATAATCAAAAATATCATTTATCAACTGTAATTTCAGCTTGGGGAACATCTAAAGTAACTGCACACATGTAATCTGGCAGAGACTAGATCTCAATGCAAAGGAGTTAAAGCTCTCAAATTCAAACCCTGAGTTTCACAAGCATATTGCAATAAACTCTACCAGTGGCCCAGCCCTCATCATCAGGAAAGCAACTAATTACCAGCCATTACACTGATCAAAACCAAGCAATGCTCTATAATATGCCTTTTCCACCTGAAAATATTTCAGTTGCAGGACCAAGTGTATTGCCTGGTGAGAATAATAACTCAGGGTAGACACACATGCTGGATACCCAACAGAAAAATAAAAAATCTACACAGGATTAGTAACACCTGATCCACTTGCCAAAATCAAAATTTTGAAAGCAATCATGTGCCTTCAGATGAGATCTTTTTTTTATGGTATACCAGAGATGTTACATTTCTCTAGAGTGTAATGTGTTACAAGTGTACTAATATCATCTTTAAAAATGAGTGGGAAATTTGAGCTAAAGTGTCACAGATATAAAACTATTACAATCCACAGATAAATTGTATATATCCATTTAAGTTCTTTGAAATCAAACCAGATGAAGGTCAACCTATTGAGAAATTCTAATTTCAAAATTTATCTCTGAATCCTCTGTGACAGTCCATAGTATAAAACATGCAGCAAGGAAATGTTGGAAGTGTGAAAAAAAAGGATGTGGAGGTTGAATTAACAAGGATCAGTGCACAAATTCCTGTGGTTCATGTGGTTCAAAACAATATGAAGGAAAGGATAGCAGACACCCCTTTTATTCTTGTGAATTTCTTTTGAGGGTTGAGAATGCTACCAAATCTATGTACATACTTTGATTCTTCGCCATCAGAAGTATCATGAAAAAGTGGTATAACAATTAATGTCATGCTCACATGTTGGTGGCCACTGTAAGTGTGGTAATTTTCTGGAATTTTTACCAAGAGAAAGGTTACTATAAGTCAGGAAATCCCTCCTTTTTCTCTTTTTCTCTTTCCTTTTTGGGAATTTTTCTCTCTTTCCTTTTATACTCCCACAACCATGATAACCGGGCCGGCTGGACTAACTAACCGGGTCCCGGTACGGGATTCCCGGGCCGGCACCCCTTGATTTCATTGGGCCTTAGTTGTGACATATCAGGTTCACTACAAATATAATCAAATACGATTTGAAAAAATTCATGCTGCAAAGCATTATGCAAGACACTGTAAAGATATTACGACGATGCCTCCCCTGGAATTTGCATCCCCTCCATAGGTGTATATCCGCGCGGACGATCGTCCGACAATCCCTGGGCCCATGCGGACTGCTGCTGCTCCCTCAAAACGCGCATTTGCTCCTTCAGCGACCGAATCGCCTCTTGCATGTCAAGCATTGACATTTGCATCTCCTCTTCAATGAAATCAAACGCCCCCGAAGTCTGCCGCCTCAATGACACCGATCTCCCAGAACTTGCGCTTGACTCCTCCAACTGTACTATGTTATGCTGTACCACTCTTAGCCGATTATCGAGGTCTTCTTGTCGTGCACGGCGGACCTCCTCCCGTGTTCCTGTGACATTCAAAGGAGATGGTAGCAGAGCAGAGGCACTACGGTTGTTGCTACTAGTACCGAGGCTGCCGGGTAGCGTGACGCTGGCCATGGGGGATTCTGAGCCGACTGCAAGCGGTTGCGTATATGGCATCGCAGAGGCTGACACCGCTAGATTGCCTACCCCATCGTCGTATTGCCTCATTAGATGGTCGGGACCCCCGTTTCCCCTAATACTCCGAAGGGCATCATGGCCTCCCCGACGATGCCAACAGAACAGAAGGGAGATGACAAGGGCAAGCAGCGTAATTCCACCCACTACACCACCAACGATAGCACCTGCTGGAGTCCTCCGAGCTGGTGCACCTGTAAGGGTGGTAGATGGTGCCTGAGACATAGTCGTCGCCGTGGACAGCGATGATGGCGACGAGGTGGTGGTCGAATCACCATCATTGTAGCTAGGTGAAAAGAAAGAAAAAGTAAATCATAAAGCGGGAGTAAATCGGTGAATCTGCCTTACGTGTAGATTGCATAGTCGAAGTTGACGTATAGGGGCGTGAGACCTGTGGTAGAGATGTTTAGTGTATGGAGAGTATTCGGGAGGTTGGATCGAAAGAAAACTGTCGCATTATATTGGGTTGCGCTGGGTTGGTAGCTGTAAAGTTCTGGCTCGTCGCTGTCAAGTGTGAAGTTGGCGCTGTTGACAATTGTGTTTGCGAGGATGAAATACACATAAATCGCGGTTCCTGTTGAATGTTGATATGGATATCGAAACAGACAGATCCTATGATACCTACCATTAAACTGCATGTTGATTCCCATCGTCGCATTGCCGGGGTCCCACGTCCCCGCAGTATATGTATTGTCGAATGCCAGCGACGTGTCAAAAACAAGGGCACACTTGTTACTGCCGCACGTTTGATCATCCCAAGCGTTCTCGCGTGGATAGTAAGTGACATGGTTGTTTGTCACCCGAGAGTCACCGTCCTGGTCGTCGATTGTCGCATTACGGATGCCGGCGGCTACCTTAGAAGGCCACAAGTAGATGCTGATAACAGCGTAGCCAAGCGCGCCCAGACGCATCAACTTCATGGGGATGGGGGATGGCAAGGCAAAGAGGATTCAAGAAAGAGGAAAGCACTGGAAAGCAATGCCATAATTATGGCTGGATCACGTCCCTGGCGTCTGATAAGGCTTATTACGCCACTGGAGGTTTGCGAGAGTAAAAGTGGCAGCTGGCCATGGCGGCGCTTCCACTGACCAGCGAGTATTGAGCAACTCGGAGCGCCCCAGAGTTCCAGTTTCGGCACATGGACCGTTGATCCATGTCATCTAGACTGTTGCTATAGTCAGCGAGTTATTTTTTTTGAGAGTCGTATTGGAGTCGTACATAGTTGAAAGTTCTAACTTCTGTTGAAAGTTGTCTGAGACTTGAGTTGTCGATGAATTGTTCAAAGCAGCAAAGGCTAGCAAACTTGGAAGGAGCGTGAGACTGCTGCTTGCAGGCCTTCGCACAAATCTGGTCACGATACCAAAGCACTTGAAAGCACCCTTGATCTCCACAGATGCCATGTTGTGCTGAGGAGATATCGGTCATACTCTAAGCGGCACTGGCACAGAATTTACAACAGTGGGAGACAAGTGAAACGTACAAGTCGGCCCGGATCCGCGTCGAACTGCATGGTGCCCAGCTCGTATATTCAGTCATTAAAAGACTGTCTTTCTCGTGCTGGAGAAGGTCCTGCAGAGTGGTGGGGCCTGGAGAACCTAGTGCTGCCCACAGTATCGATTGTCTGACAGACAAAAGTTGGATGATGGTGGCGAAAAAGAAATATATTTAGTAATACTAATGACACCAAAATCGGCAGACTACTGGTGTTTGTAGTTGCTATTACATAATAGCTACGCTTATGTGATAGCTACGCTTATGTGATAGCTACGCTTATGTGAGAGCTATGCTTATGTTATAGCACGCTTATGTGATAGCAAGTGGCTGTGTAATCTCTCTTGCTCGTATACTTTTGCCCTCTCTGCGGCCTTCCACCACATTTTTACATCATGTAAAACAGAAGATACATTGAGATTATTGCGCAAATATAAGCTATTACAAAATTTCTATGTATTTTACTGTTCAATTTTCAACTACATCACAATATAACTGTTGGGACAAGAAATTCAACAGGGAAAGAATGTGATGGTCAATTTGACATTTGGATAATTGATCAGCTTTGAATATTAGCTGAAAAAATGTGAGATGAAGTGCCACAGTCATTTGAAATCAGAGGATAGGTAAATCATTCAATGTATGCCTAAACAAAAGAGGTTTCTGGGATTCTTCCCATTCCCGAAGAAATTAGATTCAAGTCAGCTATGCAACAACTATTGATGCCTGAGCCTTGGGTAAAAAAAATGGAACTGATACTTGGGATTGTGTCAAGGTACAAAATATGCTGTTATGTCCATCCTACTGTTGCAGAGAAACAGTTGTTTTTAAAGCTTATGTGTGAGTATCTAGCATTAATCAGGAGATCCTGACTGCAAAAAAAAGCTGTAATTGTACAGAATTGTAATCATGCAAAGGGAAATGAAAATGATATCTTCTACAAAATATATTCTGTAGTATGGCCTGTGAACATCAAAATGGAGGTGCTTCACATACAGCCCATCAAGCAAAGGATCAATTGCTCCCACCCAAATTTTTTAAAGTAATCCAGGGCTTTATCATTTGGATGTGGATAGTCATTTTCCTGAACCATCACAGGAGAGGATTAATTCAGCCCACACAATATCACTGCTAGCCCATTACAAAATACAGTTTAATTAGCTAATAAAAGGCCTGCACAAGATGTCCTAGAAATTTCAGCTCCCTAATTACCTTGAAAGAGAATCAGAGCAGGAAATGATGCTCTAGGCCAGAATTTGAGGGCAGTAGGGCAGATAAAATTTACTGGAAAATCCCCAACAGAGTAGACTGTGATGGGGGGGATAGCAGGTATCCAAAGGCCCTGTCAGAATAAGGTTGGTAGGCCAGTTGTAGGTGGAGATGGAAAGATGGGTCAGTAGTTTATAGCTCATGATTGTAAGATAAGATAAGATAAGAAATATTCCTCTTTTTTTCGCTTTTTCCCTCTTTTTATTTTATTTTATTTTATTTTCTTCTGTAGCAACTACAAACACCAGTACCCTGCCCCAAAATCTACATCAACACATCTCTCGTCCTCGTCTCCGTAGGCGTATACCCCGGCGGAGGATCATCCGACAATCCCTCCGCCCACGGCGACCTCCTCTGCTCCTTCAACATCCTAATCTGCTCCTTCATCGACCGAATCTCCTCCTTCATATCCGATACCGACATGTCCACCTCCTCCTCCGTAACCTCCACCTCCCCCGTCTTCCTAGTCAACGTTCGCTGTCTTCTCAACGACAACGACCGCCCCGGCCCCGCTTTCTCAGGCCTCATATCCATCCTTAACTCTTGCATCTCCTGCATTTCTTGTTGGACTGTTCTTAGTCGGTTGTCGAGCTCTGCTTGTCGTGCGCGGCGGATTTCTTCTTGTGTTTGTATGGCGGAGGCTTGAGTTGGTCGGGAGAGAGAGGGGTGTTGGGTGTCACTAGCTATGGAGGTTGAAGGAAGTAGAGATGGCAATGGTGTGGATCCTGATGGGTATAGGACTACCTGGCCTGAAGGGAGAGTTTGGTAGGCGTTCCGCATGTTGGATTGGTCAACAGGGTCATGGTTGGAATTAGCCAGGTAGTCATCCTGCGAGCCTCCATGAGAGTTCTCTGAGTTGGCCATAGGGACTATCGAGGCTGTCGAATGAACTAGGAGTTGGGCGGACGAAGATCCGTATGCCGATGCTGCACCGTTAAACTGTGTTACCGGAGGAGAGTCGCCTTCATTTCCTGAATTCTTCCGAGGAGCGCCGCTGTTTCGCCGACGATACCAGCAGAGAAGGACCAGGGCGACAAGGGCAGCAACCCCTAAGCCTCCCACTACTCCACCGACAATAGCTCCTATCGGCTTCGTTGCGGACGGGGGAGTAGTGCTTGTAGTTGCAGGCGGTCCTGTTGTTGTACTTTGCACTGTGCCGCTTGTTGTTGCCGATGGTTTATGAGTGGTAAGTGGCAGCGATGTGGTTGATGAAATTGGTGGAGTATCATCCTGGCTATGTTGAGGAACGTGGTAGTCAGAAAGGGAGCGGTAAACTTGGTCTTCCACTCACGTATAAATAGCGTAGTCGAAATTGACATATATGTTGATGGAACCTGTGGTGGTGATGTCGAGTCTATGATCCCCGTTCGAGAGATTAGTACGGGAAAACACCAAAGAGTTGTATTGGAAGGCGGTGGTCGCGAGATTAGGTGCATGAAGGAAGGGCACAGGTAACCCGCCATCGACTGAGAAGTTGGACTGAGTGATTGTTGTAATACCATCGCCTTGGTTGTTCGCAAGGATGAAAAACACGTATATCGCGGTTCCTAAGGGATGTTACACCATCAGAATCCAAACGACTCTGGAGCTATGATGGTGAAGGAAGACGAACCGCTGAACCGCATGGTGATCCCCATCGATGTCAGACCAGGATTGTACGTTGCAGCAGAATACGTTGCCATGAACGCTCGAGTGACATCGGCCTTGATAGCACATCCAACACATGTCTGATTATCCCAAACTCCCTTAGCAGGCGAGTAAACAGGCAAGAGGCCCGTCACAGAGTCGCCAAATTGGTCGTCAATTGTCCGATTGACGAGGGCGGCGGTGACAGGCCATAGATGAATGGTAATGAGAGAATAGACCAAAGCGACTGGACCAGCCAACTTCATGGTACTTTAGGGAGAGGTTGGAAAAAGAAGAATTCAAGTCCAACCATTCATGATTCATCACTCCACCTCTTCCAGAAGACGACGAATTGCCAATTGGTGCAATGCCGCTTGCTTGGTTACGGGCTTGAAAATAGATTGATTCGAGCCGACAATGATCATAGAAGACAATTGACGACTGCGGTGATTCTGGTTACGAACCGTTCAACCATCATGATATACTGCGGCCGTGAGCTGAGGTGACCTTACCTAGCTTGTTCGAACTAAATTCTCCTAAAAGCTTTGCCCAGAGACTCAGAAAGTACAAAGCATCGAACGTTATTGAATTATCGTCAACGTCATAAACGACAATTTGCATAGACTCCTGAGTCATAGTACTGTGCAAGGGTTCCGAGTTTATTAATTCATATTTTACAGCGTAGTGCTTCTGAAAAAAGACTCACCGTGACAGTAGGAGGGCTTTAGAATGGCGATCATGTTGTCTCTTCCGACTCACTGTGTCCGGAGAGCGGCAAGTGGACAATCGATGGGAATGCCATGATTGCCATGGTGAGCTGGGAGGAGCAGTGCGTGACCAGCGCGTTCTTTGGTGCTGTTTACGCGTTCAACTTTCTTTCTCAACCATCATGCTCGCCGCGACAACAACCGACACGCTGTGTATCACAGATCCTGCAGTCCTAAAAAAGGCTCCCTCCTCAATACCATCTTGCCTCGACCTTATCAACCCGCCAACAGCGAGCGCATGGTCATCTGACAACGCCTTTCTCTACCTCTCATCGGCCCACACCATCCACAAGTATGATCCATCGTTGAACTCTCTGACTGACGTATGCACGTCTTCCGAGCCAGATTCTATTGCACATTTAGTCTCAAAAGACAAAGGGACACTCTTTTTCGCTGTTGGAGACAAGGTTCAGGTTCTGGAGGGTGGAAAGATCACGCAGACGTTCGATTCACACAAATCATCAGTGACTTCATTGTCTCTCTCAAACGATTCTACGCTTCTTGCATCCACGTCTACGGGGGCAGCGCACGTATACAACCTCTCTTTGGGATCCCATACCGTTCTCCGAGGGCTAGCGGGCCAGTCTATACTCGCCTGTACATTCCACCCACACGCCAGGACTAGGCTCTTGATTGCGTGTGGAAAACAACTCATGGTGTATGACACCACGCGTCCTTCTGGGCCAAGTAAAACCATCGTCATGAGCGAATCCACATCTGGGAATATCACCTCTGTTGCTTGTAGTCCTTTCAGCAAGACGCTCGTGGCAGTTGCCACCTCAGGAGGCTTTGTTGGGCTGATAGATCTTGAAAAAGAAAAAGCGTGAGTTTCTTGGCTACTGTTACACAACATCTATTAAAAAAGTCTTTCAGCCTGTTCCGAACCCTCAACCTCAAGCTCACCTTGACCTCCATAGGGTTCTCACCAGAAGGCGCAGCAATCTACCTCGGAACTGAGAACGGCAAACTCCTCATCACAGACCTGCGTGCATTGGACAAACCACCCAAGACCGTTGTCCTCAGCGAAATAGGCAGTCGTATAGAAACTATCAGCGTACAGGTTAGTACCATTATCAACTGACGCCGATCAATCTCACGCCAAAGTAGAAAAAAGTCAAGCTAGTCGCAGATACTTCTGCGAAGCCATCTGCAACACCCGCGACGACAGAACTGACCCGTCGTACATCCGCCACTGCAGCAAAATCCGCCGTTCCATCGCCTGCGCGTCCAAGAGCTGCCCGTGTTGGATCAGGCACGTCGCCTGTAACGCGACGACTACCTTCATCATTAAAGGAGGGAGGAGTTACTTCTTCGCCACTTTCCAAAGCCAGTGGTACTGTACCAATACCAAAGAAAAAAGTACTCTCGCCTGCAAAGGATCCTCATGGAAACAGCGCAAGTACGGGCGACATTTCTGGTACGTTTTTCGTCTGGGGATGTCAAAATCTGTATTCATCTTGTTATTCAGTGGAAATTGAAACTCTTGGTACTTTACGAGGAAATACCCAAACCACCCCGGTGAAGAAGGCGGAGAACAGTCCCCCAGTCATAGAACCATCTCCAACAATAAAAACGTTCATTTCAGCTGGAAAACTTCGTTCCTCCGCAGCTGCTACTACTACTACAGAGGATCCCCCTCGCAGAGCACGAACAGTACCAAGTATATCGTCCCGGACACGGAAAACATCAACCACCTCAACTACGACCTCGATACCACCCCAGCCCACTTCAGCACCAGATGATAAACTCGCGGTTCCAACAACAAAGACACGACCACGTACAGCCTCCTCCGCCTCTCGTGCCACATCCGAGTCCGCATCAGCCGTCTCCAGCCGTTCTGCACGCACAGCAACGGGCAGCAGCGCAACCTCTTCCTCGCGGCCTTCCTCATCTGCCTCTCCCGCAGGTGAACGAAGGGCGAGTTCACCTGTACCCCCCGTTCCCTCTCTTCCTCATCTTCTTCCTCCAAGGAGGTCAAGAAGCCGGACTCCGTCTCCTGACCTCCCAACTCCTCCCCCGGATCCCATCACACCTCTCCCCGCACACAAGCACAAGCACAAGAAGGCGAATATGGGTGTGTTGGGGCTTGGCACGCCTGAGGTGGATAGGTGGATTAATGCTGGGAAGGGGGTTGATATTAATGACAAGGCGAAGGAACGGGAAAGGAAGGGGAAGGGGAAGAGTGTTGGATTTAGGGATTATGAAGACGATGAAGACGAGGAGGAGAAAGAAAGGGAGATGGAACGCAGTTTGAGCATGCAAGTCTCCCCCATCCGTCGTTCCACCACCACCACCACCTCGCCCTCTGGCTTACAAGACACAAAAACCTGGGCCCCCTCACCCCTCCGCGCATCCACCTCAAACAACGGAAGCTCCTCAGCCCATGAGCTCCTGAAAACGATCGTGCAAGATGTCATGTATGATTATCAGCGCGAGGCGCGGCAGGAGATGGTCGGGCTTCATTTGGATCTTGTGAGGATGGGGAGGGGGTGGAAGAAGGAGTTGAGGGGGCTGATGGATGAGTATGTTGGTGATTTGAGGGAGCTGAGGGAGGAGAATAGGGCGTTGAGGGAGGAGAATGAGAGGTTGAGGAGGGGGTATTATTGATTGTGATATTAGTGCATTGTGGAGGGATAAGTTATGTATATGCTTTTATTCGGTGGTGAGCTAGGATATGTATATAAGACTATGGTTTTCAAGTAATACATAAAGCTTCGAAACTCAAAGGTTAGCGGGGAGCAAGGGATTAGTGTTATTTGCACAACAAAGCAAAAAACAAGCAACTTCGCACACCTACAATAGTAGTCTTCTAAGAAAATTAGTTGATAAAGATAAAGCGTTGTGGTCAACCAGGGGTATATAACGGCGGCAAATCCACAAGCACCTCCATTCCCCCCTGCTGCACCTGCCTGGACAGCCGAACCCCACTACCCTGATGCAACACCGCTCTGGACCTGCTCCCACTCGCTCCATGAGTATACGATCCCCGAGCAGGACTTGTATCAACTGTCGACGGAGACGGTATCCGCATCTGCATCGTCAGAGCCTCCATCTGTTGTTTCCTCGTATACGGCGGGTCGTGCGAGTGGGTGCTGGGCTGTGTTGTGTGTAGTGCTGGTTTATGACTTTCATCCGAGTAAAAGTGAACATTGTTCTGCGGCGCAGTGGGGACGTCGAATGGTTGTACTTCTGCCTTTTTGTACGAAGGAGAGCGACGGTGTTTGTAGAAGCAGATGATGAGGAGAATAATGGGAACGAGGCCGCCTACGCTACCGCTAATTATAGCGCCGAGTGGGATGTGGGAGGAGAAAGATGGTGAGGAGGAGGGGGAGGGGGAGGAGGAGGAGGAAGAGGAGGAGGAGGATGTTGATGGTTTTAAGGAGGAGGTGGTAAATATTCTTGTGCCGTCTGATGCTGTGGAGTTTGAAAGCGCGGAACTTGAGCTTGAGCTTGATGCGGAAGGTGCGGAGATGGACAGACTGCCATCTTGGATAAGGATATATGCGACAGTTAGTAGGTGCCAGAGGATGAGCCATCCCCGCCATATGTGCCCACTAGTTCGTGAGACCCATAAGGAAGCACTGGTGTTTGGAAATTTTGTTGGTTGTAGAATGTAGTTGAGGCCGAGGGTAGTAAACCCTTTAGTGTGAAGCTGGTTGGAATGGTCTGCCCGTCGACCGCGTATGTCCCTAGTGACGGGCCGTGCGGGAGCTCAGTTGGTATCCAGCCGGACCAGCTGAGTTGCGTGCCTAGAAATTGTTGTCAGTACCGGATTTTGGAGGGAAGAAGGCAAGGGTGTGCACCAATAAAGTCAAGTGTCACTGTTGACCCCTCCTTTGTCGTCATGCTCGCTGAACCGCCCAGCGCCCCCCAAGACGAATCAAACTTGATTGCTGCGTCCAGGTGGTCAAGGCATACCACCGCATTCTGGACCGAAGCACTGAGGCGGCGAGCAAGTCGAACCAGAAGTCGACTTTGCGTTCACGGTGAGGACGTGTGAGCCAGCTGGGCCATTGTTATTCCACGTACACAAAAGCCAGTTGTTTTCGGCGTATTGAAATGGGGAGGTCGAGCCAATACTTACGCCGTCGATGAAGCTATGGGTCTATCGACGAGTTGTTGATGTTTGTCGTTCCAAAAACGTTCACGGCAGATCCTGGAGGTAGCAGTGTTGAGACAAACTATTCAAAGACAGGCTCTGTGTGTGGACAAACCAGGGACAAACCTTGGAAGGAGTAGTCAAAGCTTAGAGCCGTTGGTCCCATGCGATGTGCGAAGGTACGTGGGCCCGAACTATCGAGCTCATTGAACGAGGCTTCAAACCAGGGTCCAGTGGAGTTGATGCTGCTATCAGCATCGTCTACTACGACCCAACGAGCAGGCGAGGCCGACATCACTCACAGGGTCGTAGCTGTGGCAGGGAGAAGAAAATCGCTGGGCACAAAGAAGGTGGGTTGACAATCATTTAAGAAGTAGTATATTGGTTGAAACCTCTCTTGCGCACTGTGCGGTGCACACCTCAGCTTGTAGATCAGTTTTGATGTTCGTCTGGAAAAGGAGCTTCTGTTCCTCAAACCGGAGCTGGTTGCTTGATGGCCATATGGATGTATAATGATATCGACGTCCGGACCAGCCAATCGGTGGCTAAGAAAACCGCGTTTGGAACGAGTCTATGCAAAGTAGAAGGACCTTATCGAGACGGCAAGCTCCTTGACAGCAAGTCTGATCCTTCAGACACTTTAAAGTTCTGCCGCGATTCCTGGATCAATGCGATGGTTGAACGTTGAACGTTGAGTCTTTATATGACCGCATTGACTCTCAGCCGAGGCACCCCAGGCTGTGAAGCGACCCGAGGAGCCAGTGCCCACTTTCAAGTTGTTCTCGTTTTGACTTATCAGGTGCCACCGACAAAGGCTGCCCCGACATAACCTCGTGAATCTTCCTCATCCTCATGAAGTTGATGCGTCTGGGCGCAGCGCTAGGCTACGCTCTTATCGGCATTTACTTGTGGCCTTCTAAGGTCGCCGCCGTCATCGTGAATGCGACAATCGACGACCAGCTCGGCGACTCCGTGACACACCGTCTAGTAAATTACTATCCGAGCCAGAACGCCTGGAATAAGCAATCGTGCGGCGCGTGTTCTATTCTTCCCGACACGTCCCAGGTGTTCGACGGCACATATACTGCAGCGACCTATCTCGTCGGCGATCCGACGATGGAAATTAACATGCAGTTTAATGGTAGATATCAAAGTCTCTGTCTCTTTCGATATCCTGATCGACGCTCAACAGGAACCGCGATTTATGTGTTTTTTATCCTCGGACACTTGAATACTTCCCCCGTAACTCTCAACAGCGCCAACTTCACGCTTGATAGCAACCAACCAGTACTTTTCGAGAGCAATGCCAACTACATCCAATATGATGTGCTGGCTTTTTCTCAAAGTAACCTCTCGAATACTCTCCATACACTATTCATCTCTACCTCGGGCCCGGGTACCTATGGGCCCATATACGTCAACTTCGACTACGCAATCTACACGTAAGCCGGATTCACCGATTTACTGCTGCTTTTTGATTTTCTTTTTTTCTTTTTCACCTAGCTATGACAATGGTCTTTCGACCACCACTTCGTCGCTATCATCGCTGTCCACGGTGACAACTATGTCTCAGGCACCATCTACCACAGCTACGGGTGCACCAGCTCGGAGGACTCCAGTAGGCGCCATCGCTGGTGGCATAGCCGGTGGAATTACCCTGTTGGCCCTTGTCATCTCCCTTTTGTTCTGCTGGCGTCGTCGGGGAGGTTATGATTTCAAGGGAAACGGGGATCCCGAGTATAGAATATCGCAATTCATGGCCACCATCACAGCAGCCGGCGGCGAGTCTCCCCTGAATACTGACAACCAGGCCAACATGCATAATAACCACCGAATGCCATCTTTGGCAGAAAAAGCTTTACCGTCAACTTTGAATTCAAGTGCAATCGGTGCTAGTAGTAGCAATACTCGCACTACCTCTCCTCTGCTGCCATCCTTTCTGAATGATTTAGGAACACAGGAGGAGGTTCGCCGTGCACGACAAGAAGACCTCGAGCAAATACGCGTCTTGAGGGAGCAGCAGCAGTCTGTGTGGGCCATGGGATTGTCGGACGATCATCCGCCTGGATATACACCTAGGATGCAGATTTTGAGGGAGGCATCGTCATGATATCCTGAGAGTCAGTTCGATATTCATTAATTAATGGAACTTTGGATCGGATTTGGGATCGAAGATGTGCTATTCGGGCCGGCCTCTTCTAATGTTGAAACTTCTTATGAGGGACGCAGTGTCCACATTCCCCCCATCCTCTGAAGGGCATCATGATCGGGAGACGATGCCAATAGGACGCGCACCCACCGCTAGTCTCGTTGGATCATGTACTGTAAAGATTACTCCAGAAGTTGGGTACTACGAGACCTGTCATGGCAGAGTCCCCTGGTCTAATTGGAAGGATCGCGACACTAGTACAGGACGAGAACTTGTCTTTGAGGTCTTGGAAAAAGAGGACGCCCAACCGGGTAAGAAGGAAGTTGTAACTTGTAGTAGATCGAAATCGCAACGTTATTTGAGTTGGCAGGAGGTTCAACATCTCAGATCTCAACGTCCACCATTGATATAACAAATGATACACACATTGTACCACATGCCTGGCATTTTACAAGAAGCTCCATTGAAAATGTAGCTTTCGTTGAATAAATAAATATACAAGCAACCCGTAACTGGCACCAGAGCGCAGAGAGCGCCACGCTGTCCTAGGTACAGATAAAGCCTGTCAGGAAGACACGTTTGCCACCGCTGATGTTACCATTCAACTATGTTCACCTCGTCTAGGTGTGTATCCTGGCGGAGGATCATCTGACAAACCCAGGGCCCAAGCCGACCTCTGCTGCGCCCTCAGGAGTGAGATCTGCTCAGTCATCAACATTATCTCCCTTCTCATATCGGATACCAACAAGCCCTCTTCCCCAGTGTGCCTCAACGTCTGCTGTCGCCTCGATGCCAAAGTACTCTCCGTCACCTGCTCCATCTCCCGCTGTACCATTCTCAATCGGTAATCAAGCTCTTCTTGTCGTTCATGGCGGACCTCTTCTCGCGTTAATTCTCGAGTATTTGGACGAGAGTTGTCATGGCCCCTCCGCAACATGCCATTAGAAACGACGTCGGTAGTGTTTAGCTTTCCGTGCGATCCATATCGCTGTGAAGGCTCTGCACCTCCCTGACCAGAATTTGACAATTGGGGTGTGACTATTGGAGTCTTTGAGCGTATTTCGGATCGAAACTGTGCTATTCGGGGGGCTGACACCGCCGGGGGCCCCCTTCCAATGTTGAAACTTCTTATGAGAGACGCAGGGTCCCCATTCCCCCCATCCTTCTGTAGCCCATCGGGATTTCTCCGACGATGCCAATAGGACAGGAGGAAGATGACAAAAACGAATATTGCAATGCCACCCGCTATACCACCAACTATAGCTCCCACTAGAGTTCTTGCGCCATTCGCTGTGGTGCTCTTCCGTACTGAACTACCCGTTTGACTGTTTTGCGTCAGGAACGTCGTTGATGTTGAGACTGACGTCGTTGATGATGACACCAAAACAGTATCGTCATCAGCGCTTGAGAAAAAAAGAGAAGGAGAGACTTTAATGAGGGTCAACCAGGATTGAAAATAGCACACTGACGTGTAAATCGCGTAGTCAAAGTTGAGATACATGCTGATATTACCCGTGGTTGAGATGTTGAGCTTGTGGAGAGTATTCGGGAGGCCAGTTTGAGAAAAAACCAGCGATTTATATAGAACAGCATTGCTTGTCATGTTGGGCGTATATGTAAATGTCGTAGGTGGTTCGCCGTCAACTGAAAAGTTGGCACTTGTCAAAACTGTGATGCCGTCTCCTTGGTAGTTTACAAGAGTGAAGAACACATAAATCGCAGTTCCTGTAAGACGATGATCAGAACCCGACGTGATAAGTCGTCTAAACCTGGGCTGTTGACTGCTGAAGAAGCCTACCAGTAAACTGCATGCCAACTCCCAAAGATCCCAGGTCAGGGTGATATGTCGCAGCAGAATACGTCCCCTTGTACACCTGGGTCACATCAAGCTTGATAGCGCACCCACCGCAGGTCTCGTTGGCCCATGGGCTGTAGAGATCACTCCAAAAGTTGGGTACAAGACCTGTCACAGAGTCCCCAAACTGATCATCGATAGTCTGATTGGAAGGATAGGGGGCGACGAGGGGGCATAGCAAGATGAGTACAAGGCCGTAGAAAAATGTGGTCCTCATTGATGAAAGGAGTCAGGAACAAGGCAAGGGAAGATTAGGAATCCACGTATTACCTGCTTCTTCGCACCATCGCCCCCGCCTTGTAGGGGAAAACCAGTGATTTTGACACCCGTCTCTGGGAGGCGCTTCTATTTCCAACACGGACGTGGTTGGCTGATGGCCATGCAGTGAGCCAGTCGTCGTTGATGATGTTTGAGGAACCGGTGGCTGAGAAAATGATACAGCCTCTCGTCCACGTAAGGATCAGGTATCAGAGACTCGGAGTCGATAAGCTACTTGACAGTAGTCTGATCTTTCATGCCTTGAAGTTGCAGGTTTGAAGTGCTGCCGGAATTATCGGGTGAATGTGATGGTTGGTTTCTGACCAATTGCGTTGAACGTTCCTGCGAAGCGACGCGATGAAGCAACGCTTTTTGTTTGCAAGTTCCCTAGGACTGTACTAGAAATTTTCAGCCAGTTATCGAATTCTTCCAGCGCTTCAAGCTGAGGTCGCTGACGACAAGAGGCTGAGGAGCCAGAGTGGCATCGATCACGTCGGGTTGATATCCGAGTCCCCAAATGTGGATGCTATTAGTATTCTCGATGAGCGAAAGAGTTTGCGTCCGCGGAAAGTGTACTAGCTCACATGAGATGGTTTGAAGTATCCGTAAAATGTCCCCATGTAGGAAAATGACGAGGAAACCCTTTATTCCACATATTCAATCGCACGACCGATTTGCGACCGATGCCTTCACGTTTTGTTTGAGGTTTTCAGGTTCTCACACGACGAACAGAAGCTTCTCCAGTTGTTGAGTTGCCAAATATATTAGAGTTTTTCGGGCGTCAATTTTGCGAGGATAAGTTGGCAGAAAGAGGCAGGGAAGAGGAAGTCTGGAGATGGAGGTTGAGTCTACGTTGTTTGTTGGCGCAAAACAAATGGACAAGCCGTTCAATGTTCAAACGTTCAACCTATGTCCGCTCACCTACATATGCCGTCTAAGGAAACAACAATGTTTATAAAAGAGGGCAAGCTTGTTTTTACAGAATATATTCAATAAAGTCAAGTCCATGACTTCACGGAAAAGTTCACCCAGGCGTATACAACGGCGGCACCTCCGCAACCTCCTCCTGTTCCTCACTGTCCCTACGCAGCCGAATCCCACTATCCTGATGCAACACCACCCTCGACCTGCTCCTCCCATTTGGCATAGGTGGTTCACTCGGCGAGGCCGACATCTGGGGCGTTGGGGTAGCCGGTACTATGGAGCTCGCTGCCTCTGAATCCATGCGCTTCCTTGGCGGATACACAAGCGGTCGAGGCTGGTGCTGCGCCAGCCTGCGCGGAACCGTGACATTAGGCGGTGGCCTGCCAGACGAAATCGCAGCGCTATTTGGGAGGTCGTACGATTGGAGTGGGGTGCGTGTCTGTATTTGTGGGTATCCAGCGTTGTGCAAGCATGACGTGTATTCCGTGTCCTGTGGTGGTGAGAAGGGAATGCGAAACGGTTCTATGACCACCGTTTCTTCGGGTGTAGAGGGAAGGGCAAGGGGATGCCGGCGTTTCAGAAAACAAAGGACGAAGAGGAGGCATAGGAGTATGAGGACGAGGACACCTAGTATGCTGCCGGCTATGGCACCGGTTGAGACATGGGAGGTATAGGGTGGGGTTGTCATCCCCGTGGATGATGATGATGGTGAACTGGTGGATTTCGAAGGAGAGGAACCGGAGCTAGAGCTGGGGGTGTAAGGCGCGGAAACGGACAGACTGCCATTTTGGATGAGAATATAGGTTACGGTGAGCGGTGTGGAGGAACTGTCCCCGAGGAACGTCACTACGAGTTCATGGGGCCCAGAAGAGGATAACTTTGGTGTTTGAAAAAATTGCGTGTTGTACATTGCATCCGAACTGGATGAGGCTAAGCCCTTCAAAGTGAACTCGGTTGGGGTGGTCTGGCCGTCAATTGCGTATGTCCCTAGTGAAGGATTGTGCGGGAGTGCTGATGGAATGAAGCCATACCAGCTGAGTTGGGTGCCTGTGATTGGCACTATTATTTTGGATGCACTGAAGAAGAAACAGATACGTACCAATGAAGTCAACCGTCACTTTCGATTCCCCCTTCGTCGTCATGTTCGCTGTGTTTCCCCGCGACTGCCACGAGGAGTCGTACTTGATCGCTGCGTCCAGGTTGCCAAGGTACACCACAGCATTTTGGACCGAAGCGCTCTGCGGCGGTTCATATTGCAGCCAATCAAAGTAAAATGGATGGCCGTTCGACGTCGCGTTCACAGTGAGGACATGCGACCCACTCGCGCCGTTGTTATTCCATGTACACAAAGCCCAGTTGTTCTCAGCGTATTGGAATGGAGAAGTTGAGCCGATGCTGACGCCGTCGATGAAGCACTCCCAGGTCGGGTCGATGACGCCAGACGAATTGTTGATGTTCGTGGTTCCAAAGACGTTCACGGCAGATCCTGCAGGTGGTTGTCGAGATAAGCTATAGAAAAGACAGACGTGTGGACGAACCTTGGAAGGAATAGGCGAAGCTAGCGGTGCTGTTTGTCCCGTGCGAAGTGCCGAGGTACGTGGGTCCAAAGTTGCCTAGGGTATCGAGACTTTTAGACGCGACGTTGGACCAAGCACCGGTGTAGGCGATTGTACTGTCTGCGTCGTCCACTACGACCCACCGAGGAGGGGCTGTCGACATCGCTCACAGTGTTTGACGTCGTTATGGGAAAGATGTGATAGATATCTCACATTGCTGTGTGGAAAGAAGTCGGAAGGACGGCCCTGACTCCACCTGTCAAATATTCTCAACTTTTTCCGGGTTCCGTTTTTATTGCGTTCGCCGTTCACCTCAGCTCAGGCGATGTGGAGGCAATTCTGGCTTGATAAGCCCGCTTCTATTCCTTAAAGGAGGTGGTTGACTGATGGCCATATGGTCAAGACGATTCAGGTGGAGTCAGTGGTGGTATCCGGAGAAACAGTGGAGAAATTTATGTCTGGACTTCGGTGCAAGCTTTCCACCGCATAGGATCACAGTCGTAAGCGGGCTGACAGCATCCGTTCGTATAAGTACTTGAGGGATGGAGGTGATGGTTGACCGAATTACAGCGTTGAACGTTGACTTTCAGAATCTATGAAGTAACATCACTAAGCAACGCGTAAACGCGTCGTTCACATGATATCGGCTGCCCCGCCTCTTACCGTCGATATAGTAGCTTCAAAATTTCAATATGGAATCTTGACAACGGAGTGTGCTCGGAAAGATCGGAGGCCAGATGGTGTCAATCACTACGAAGGGTTGATCAATTTTTCTGTCAATGAGCAAAAATGAAAACCCAGGCAAATGACGGCGACTTGGAGTCGTATGAGCAGAGTTCAAACCCTAGAGCTCAGAGGCCTAGTGTCTTATCAACGTCGTGCCAATATTCGGTATTTACGCGTTGTTTGGCCGTGGGAGAAATGTACGTCACAGGAAGCATTTTATTCCAATTTTATTCTCTCAATCTTGCTAACCGCGATGTTCTTTTTATCAGTTCAGGGATTCTATATGGTTATTAGCGCGCTAGTTCTCGCTCATCAATCCATAAATTGAACAGCGGAATCTCGTTCGATTCGGCGCTTCTCATGGCACTTTCACTGGATTTATCATTCTAGAGATCATTCCTGAGGCGCTCAAACTCTAATAGACTGTTCTGGTTTTGAGAACCACTTGGCACCGTAATGGAAGGCGTAGCAATGTCGCAGGCGTACCTGCGCTCACTGGGTCATCCATGTCCTATGTACAGCTCAAGATCTTCCTCACAACCCTCACCTCCCTCCTATGCCTGGTCCGCTTCCACGAACCTTCCTCGCGCAAACTCAAATACTCAAATCCCTCCCCCCTACTCAAAATGAGAGCACTAGAAACTGTTAACGATGTAAAGCATTACAACGGCGTTCAACTCAACTACATCTTCGACATGCCAGAAACTACGCTTCTTGCGACAATCTTACTGTACCCAATCCTGGTATGTAATTCCCGTCGTCGAATCGTGGTGCGCACCACGTTGTGGCCGTTGTTCCTGGATCTGCCTCAACACATCTTCACGTATTTCTTTGCACATACTATTCAAGATGTCACGTCGGTGTTTCACTGGGTCGACTGAGCCCACTGGATCAATCTCAGGCGGACTCCAGTTGGTATAATTCTTGCTGTGACTGGGCGGCTTGATAAACCCCCCTGGATGTGCGCAGATATACAAATAGCAGCAGTAGCACGCTGGCTTGCTGCAGCCAATATACCTGTCTCCGTCGACGAACTGATATGCGTGCACGTAGAAACGCTCAAGAAGGATGAGCTCGGCATGTACCCGGGGTTGGAAATTATCGTCCTCGTATTTGTCTCTGAAGTTTTCAAAGATGGCGAACTTTTCATCCATGGACTGTAGGGCATCCTGTATATCTGGTAAACGCTTGTCGTTCGCGGGTAACATGCGAACGGCAATCCTATCAAGCTTCATCAATTCGTCCATCTGCGGTTTCGGCGCTGGTTTCGGAGAGGAGAGGCATTGGACCTCAACGTTGGCGAAGAGCTCGGGAAACCTGGTTGCGGCCGCGACGAATATCTTCGATGCTCTCATATATGAGCCGATTCGTCCGATGTAATGCCGCAATCGTTCGAAATTTTTAGCGCTGGAGTCTACGTTGCTGGAATCCTTGCTATGTGACTTTGTGGCCAGTTCTTTCATATGGGGTGATTGCCTCTCCTCGTATGCGATTCGACAAAGGCTTGGTAAAAGATTGTCTTGGAGGCGAAATGATGTCAACCATTTTATTAAATCTTGGTGGTTGTGGTCATTTAGCGTTCGATTCATGTAGATGATTGACCGCCTTACCTTGGTCCGAATCACGGTCAGACTTTGCAAGGATCTTACGGCATTTGTCTAATGGTCCTTTCATGCATCGCATGTAACCTTTAATCCGCAAATTCCCAAACTCGACTGAAAATCTCGTCTTCTGCCTCTTTTATAACGCTCTCCGCTGGGTTTGAGTACAGTTTCTCCAAGCTGCTCAAGATGGTTTCCAAGAATGGCTTGACCTTGCTCTTGACGTCTTCGTTTGCTGCAACCCAGAATATAACGGCAGCGGGCGTCTGCTGGAGCGCGATGGCCGTGACAGTCGCACCTCCTTTTTCATAATCGCAGACGAACGCAAGCTTCTCCAAGAAATTACGCCTAAGGCTGATGCCGTCCAGATATTCTGCATGTTGGACGTCAGGCAGCGGGCGAGGGATGTGGTCCCCACGGGTGATGCCCAGGACGTGTTGGAGCACGAGTGCTTCGTAAAACCGCTTCATCAATTTGTCATGGGGGTCACAGCGGGGACGAGGAGTCGGTGGAGTTGGCACCAGTGGTAGCTCGTCGGGTTTGTTAGATGTCTTTGAGGGGCGGCGTTTGGGAGTCATTTCTGAAGGGAATGCTATCGCGTCTTGTGACTGAGTGGAATGATAATGCGGACTTACGAAGGGGAGTTATGTAATTGTTATCTCTCCTTCCCAGACACGATGTATGTAAAAGGTTCTAGAAATATCCATCGTGTTCGCATTCGACACAACCGTCGTTGGAGTCGGGGAGTTGCATCGGAAAGATAGGAACCTTTCCGTCCTTAAGCAAAAGAGAGAGCCCACGCAAAGCACGGCCACTTACCCAAAACATGACCTTATCAACGCGTATTATTAGTGTCCACGCTAATATTCAATTACGAGAAGAGGACACAAGGCCTTCGGCGTTGCCCGTATTTACGCGTTGTTTGGCCGTGGGAGAAATGTGATTGATGATGAGGCACATCAAATGATATCACACCCGGCTAGCCAACGGCTAGCATTGTAAGCCTCATTATTCTCACTCTCCAAATCTTGCTAACCGCTACGTTCTAAGCAGGAACTTCAGGGATTCCATATGGTTATTAGCGCGTAGCGCTAGGTCTCGCTCATCAACCAATAAATTGAACAGTGGAATCTCGCTTGGCCTGGCGTTGGCCTGGCGCTTCCGGTGGCACTTTCACTGGATTTTGGAGATCTTTGCCCAGGCGCTCAAACTCTAATTTTGTGCTGGTCCTCCCAGAAGAACCACTTGGTACCGTAATGGAAGGTGCAGCAATCGTCGCAGACGTGCCTGCGTTCACTGGGTCATCCATGTCCTACAACATCTCCCTAAACCTCAGCTCCATCTTCTCCTTCTTACCCTCTCGTCTGATAGCCCGCTTGCGCAAGGACGTTCTGGGGAGATCCGTGGACCCCTCTGATATACCAGCCACGACCGCTGCGGATATATTTGCCCAAGATCAGCCACTCTTGCAAAGTGCCGCTCCGCCGTCCTCCAATGTGATGGTGTATCCCGGTCCCTGGGGTTTCTTCACTTCCGGCTATATGATGGGGCTCTTTCTAATGGTATGCTATATATATTCCTTCATGATCTTTACGTGCTAAGAGAAGGCCTCAGGCGGTCTTGTTACATCGTATGCAAAATATCATCATACCATCTCGCGTGCCAGGGTCACCGGCTCTCAATCGTCGAGGCAGACGTTCTCCTCGGTTTGCTGGACTCCAGAACCTACCCTTTCTCCGCCGAATCTACAACGCTATCTTACCCCTCAACTTCGCCAACACAACGACACGTCTTGCACTACACCTTCCGTCAATGTACTTCCTCTGCAAGGTGCTCGTGCTATGGTTTGTCCTTGTGTTGCAGGCATCCAGTTTATTCCCAGAGATCAGCGCATCTACTGCCGAAGCGTGGGGGCTGAGCTGGGTGCATCGCTTAGGAAGTTGGAGCCAGAAAAAGCAGATGAGCGAAGTTTGCTGGACGACCTTTTGTGCAGTGTGTGCGGCATTCTCAGTAGAGGGCTTCGTGAAGGCCCTTGACGGAATCGGAACTGGGTTTCCTATCGGAGGCAACATCAACCCGAACACGTCTCCTTTCAACTTAGTGAGTCCTATACATAGGTTACTTGTTTATGATGAGTAACTGTTATCCCGGTCAGGTCGGATATGCATTTCTACTACACATTTACTCCAACCCCGTTACGCACCTCAACCAAATGGACGGGCTCCCTACGCGGCCCGATAAACACGTCATCATTACTATAGCTATTCCCCTTCTTCAGGTATTTGCGTCTGCTTTTCCCAGCTTAATGTGATCTAACTCCCACAATATGTAGTTAACGATTTTCCATGCCCTTTCATCTTCTAAGCGGCTCTCAACACACCGGCTAATACCCACAACCCTCACCTCCCTTCTGTCCCTGGTCCACTTCCACGGGACCCTCATCACGCACCATTATAAACTCAAATACCCTACTCCTTCCCCGACCCCTACTCAATCCCAAAATGAAGGCACTGGACAACTATCAACGATGCAAAGCCTCACAACGACGTACCCTTTACTGAACTACATCCCCAACATATTCGAAACTGCGCTTCTTGCGACTATCTTGCTGACAGTCATCTTAAACGCCGTGGTGCAAATCCTAGTACGAGGCAGGGTAGAGCGCGTGTTCAGCGGTCTAGGTCTGGGGCTCATAATGAGTAGTTTGCAAGGTCGGTATCGCCACTTCTACACATCATCTTCTTGATCATCTAACGCACCTCGATCCCATAGATGACGATACCAACGCAAGAAACACCGGCCGAATCCGAGCATTTTTCCGCTCCCTACCACACGACGAAGATTTCGGCGTCCTCCTTCTCCGCGTAGGCACCGCCAGCCTCGAAGCTACAGGCCTCCGCGGGTGGGGAAACGAAGTTGCCCCCGTGCCAGCTCCCATTCCCATCAGCCGGCCAAGACGAGCAGGGCGTGGAGGATCAGGTCTTGATAGTTTCCGAGAATACGGACTGGTGTCTATGGGTCGTGTAGGCGTTGGGTTTGTGCGATCGGGGTATCAGATTCGCGAAGCGGCTAGTTTGATTCGACGACCTGGACGTGGGATCTTCAAGCCTATGCGCGGGCTGAGGAACGAGGTTCGGAAGGTCGATGTTGGGACTCATTTTTCTCATGGAGCGGAGAGGGGTTGGTCGGAGTGGATTTGGGAGCTTGTGTTTTTCGTTGCTGCGCTATGGGGTGTTTTGAAGGGTGTGTTCAAACTCGTGTGGTTCTGGGTGTGGGATAGGATGAGGGGGAAGGGCAGGAGGGGTGTGATGAGGAGGGGGATGGTGGTTGAGGCGCGTGAGGAGGAGGAGACTGGAGATTCCGGGAATGCGGATGCAGGTGGGGTTGAGGAAGGGGAAGGTGGGGATGATGATGAGATGTTGTATGAGCGGTTTTTGAGGGGGGAAAATATAAGTGATGATGACGATGATGAGGTCGACGAGTCTGCGGAAGAGGATGTCGAGGATGTCGAGGAGGACGATGAAGAGGGGGTGGACCGACAAAACGAAGCTCTGGGTCTCTTCACTGACCTCATCCAGTCGGGCGAACGAGAAGGCCACCAAGGAGAGATGGTTCTCGCGCACTTGGTGCACGGACTCGGTACCAACCTCCCCAATCGCCCAGCATCTTCATCTATGTCGGGGTCCGGTCGGACTACTGCTACGAGTCCATCGTCAACAGGGCCCTTGACGAGGAGGAAGTGGAAGGACTTGCTTAGCATCGGTGTTTCTCGTGAAGGGGAGGGTGGACTTGAAGACCTTTCGGACGAAGACGACGACGAAGTGTCGAATTCCAGAGGTGGATACGATGACGATAAGAAAGAACGGGAATTGGATTTGCGGCATGTCTGTGTGGTGTGTACGATGGAAGCGAGGGATATCATTTGTTGGCCTTGTCGGTACGTCCTTCCTTTCTGTTTCCCTTTCTTTTGCGAATGCTGAGATGATGATGCTTAGGTGCCTGGCTATGTGTGATGGGTGCAGGGAGTCACTGGCGTCGAGGAGTGCACCGAATAAACATCGGTGTCCTTGTTGCAGACAGATGTAAGGCTTGGTTCATTCATTTAGGTTCTCCCAACTGACGACTTCTGAAAAATTAGCATTGACGGTTATTCGAGGATTTATATTCCTTAGCATCGCGAGCTGTTATTTTGGATCACTGCACTCTGTTTGGAACGAACATGGACCACGCCTTGTTACACTTCTCTCGTATTTTGAACGAACTGAACGAACATATACATTTTCCACGTATTGAAAACTCTCGGATTTCACAACATTGTAGAACTGGGTTCTGAAAATGTCCTTGCAAGTTTTGAGTCTGGCCGCCATTCTATCGTTCCATGCAACTTCGGACCTGGGTTGCTGCGCTCTTTTAAACATCAATTTCTGTTCTCTCCCGTAAAACCCTATCATAGGGCGATACATGAGATCTCAAATTAGATTTCATCATCAAGCCCGCTCATTCCCTTTCCCCGAACTGCTCAAGCTTATTCCACACCCAGAGTCGGAGCGCTCATCACCACGGCTGTGGTCGGTGAGTCTGCTGACTTCGACTGAGTGGTCTTCCGGAACAAAAATTCCGTCTGGCACAGGGTAAATCACGAATCCACATGGAGGCATGCATATGTACAGAGGAAGGTCATGGTGTACAGAAGGTCAAGATAGATATCCGGTGATACATCTCTACCTTAATACACCTCAAGAAAACGCTGAAGGGTATTTCCAATGCTAGCTCGACGTCCTCAAAATTCAAGTCGAAAAAAAAATGGAAAAAAAACGGACGAGACATGAACACGCCAAAAAAAACTTACATCCAGTTTCGTCAATCTCTTCCAGTGGAAAGGCGAAGAAACAAACTCAGGTGGTGGTTGAGGCCATGAGCGATGCTGACTGCGACGCCGTTTCGACCTCGGGTGGTAATTGCCATATTCGGCCACACAGTCCCTCTTGGTAAAATTCGCTCAACCGCATCAGATCCGTAGGATGAGTCTTGGCGGTGTTGGCGTCGAAAACCACCTCGAGGTGCCTCAGTATAGCTACGTTGGCTGTTGAGAGCCTATCAACTACCATGGGAGACGGCCCATGCCTGGATTGGATCATATCGCTGAGGACGCCATCGTCCGCGCCGACACAGCGACCCAGTGTGAGGCTTTCCAAGGCGGGACACAACAGCCCCGACCTAGTCGAGATATCATGAAAAGTGAGGGATATTAAAACAATGTTTGTGAAAGATTCGAATATATGAATGTCTGAGGCCTTCAGCGATGTGTTTGTTAGTATTTTTAAGGTAGTGAGGGATGGGGATAGAAGGCGAAGACAGTCCATAAGCTGGCTCTCGGTCATTAGTAGGTCCCCTATCGTCAGGGATGATAATCGGAAAGAGCCATTTGACAGGAATGAGGATACTATGTCGTGTTGCTGAGGCAGCTGAACTAGTCCGATGTTTCGGGGAACCACATGCATCAAGAAAAAGATCCCCAAAGCTTTGAGATGGGGGGTATCCAGACGAGAAAAAATTAGAAAATCAAGAAGGCATGTTCCATGACCGGTCACACTCATGGATCGGATTGGGGAGGTGATTCTTACTGGAGGCGGCGCTATCACGCGCCCGGGGTCCCTGTGTATCACGAAATGGAACTCCTGGAGACTTTTCGCCCGATTCAGTATACCATAAGCATCGGATTGCCGAATGGGACTGGCGGGATGAAATTTATGAAGCTGACCCCATGGCAGGTTGGGCGGAACATTACAATTCGACGCATGAGCGACGTAGCTGCGGAGACCTGGGGCAGCTGCAACCAATGCCGCATAGTAGCTTGGGTTCGGAATCCACGGGGAGTGGAACTTAATATCTATATGCTCCAAAAAGGGTGCGACTACCTGCCGTGGAAGAGGAGGAAGCTCGAAGGTGATGTTGCCAAAGTCAAAAGAGACCGAGCGCCATCGCTGGAAGTTATCGAGGAGAAGACCGAATGTGGTCATTATAAACCTCATGGTTCGTTTTATAACGAGGTCGCAGCGAGGGTGCTCGAATGATAACATCACGGACAGTGGTAGGTTTCCTGACCGCTTAAGGAATGTGGTAGTTGTGGTGAGAAGTTTAGAATGTGAGGTCTCTTCCTGGTCGTCGATAATAATCTCAATAGTAGACCATAACTCCGGAATAGATGATGCGACCTCATGCCAGCGCTTGCTCGTCGTAGAGAAGGCATTGATCCCCTTAAAAAGATCCCCCCTCCGGGTGCTCAAGTCTTGATGAACGAGTTTGAAGATGACGCTCAAGAGTTCAAAGGGAAGATCACTGCGATGGGGAATGATATTTGAATACAGGCTGATTCTGTTCAGGAAACTCTTACTCTGCGCGAGACGATCCCGCCTTCAAGTCGTGAGCGCTGAAATTTGGGTGAAGCTCACCAGACATCTCGAGCCCAAGCACATGAGATCAAGGTGGGAGAAAAAAGCGCATGCCTCCAACTGCTATAAGTATATCGGTCCGGCTAGGTTCCCACGGCACCTTCACTCATAAATACAAGAAAAGCACCTTGGAAAGCCAGAAAAATCCTTTTGCAAAAGAGGGTCAATGATAGTAGATTGTTCCTCCAGCACATTCTGATAAGTACATTCTGATACATTTTATATACCTTGAGCCCCTCTGTGTGCCGAATCACTCTTGCGGACACTTCCGAATCACGGCAAGCATCGCTGCCCCGGTGGTGTGATCATATCTAGTCTCGGGCAGCTCAGATCTTAGAAGCCACTACACCGTGCGCAGTTCTTCCTTAGCGTGGTCGGTGCAGCCGCGCCAATCATGAATCCTATGAATTACACTATTCATTACTCTCGTTAAATATCCAAGGGGGTGTCGGGATAAAAAAAAAAGACCTAGGGTCGATTTTTTTGGTAGTGAGCGCTGGGCTGAACCAACCACCCAACGTAATCAGGCACGTGTCTATTTTAGGAAATATGACGTCACCGTTGTGACATTGTCTTCCTGTCTTCGGGCCTCTCGATGTTGAACATGCATTGCAGACCCAATGCATGGGCACCTGCACAAGGTAAAGAGGTGATATCAGAATGGTTTGACATGAAGATGTAAGTATGTTTTACATTGAAACCCTAACAGAAAGTGGGTTTACCAATTGACCACATCCCACTGGATCACATTGCCGGTGGTCAGCTCTGCTCGGGATCCACAAAAGCAATCCTCCAATCGACAACCTTACGTTTTCATTTTTTGCACCGACCTCATGTTTCCTTGCTGTAACGGTTGCCACACTAAGGAAAGTTATCAATGGTCCGATATTATTATTGTCTTATGTAAGCAGTCTTAGTTGTGTTTTTTGGCGCATCCTGAGGCATTTAGCACATCTTGAGGCTTTCTAGTATCTATTATGTATAATTTATCCACCAGGAAGGCCGCCCATAATGATTTTGGGCCAAAATTTTTGAGCTTCCAATTTTTTTTTAACAGCCTGATGGCCCAACCAACCAACCGGCCCCCGGTCCGGGATTATGATCCCGACACCCCCTTGTAAATATCAGACATCAAGTCGTTATGAAGTCGCTGCCCGACTGTGCAGGCAACGGGCAATCAAAGAGTCCTGACTCGGATAATCGTCACAATTGAATCCACGTTACCCTCCTCGTCTAAACCGCGTTCGGACTCCTCAACCGCATCCAGGCGGCAACAGGAAGCCCGCTCATAGAGCAGATTTGTTCATACCTCACTTTCTGTAGTTGAACAGGAATCATGATGATGCTGTCCGTCGAAACGTTGAAGGGCTATCTTGTACCGAAGTCAGCTTCATGCAATGGATGTAAATCAAATTTGGCAAATACCCCCTGATAAAAATGTCCTTTTCGCCTCAGGCATCCTTGCCACCATTCTGCCCCGATAATCGCCGCGACCACCACTCCCGCGGCCGTCACAGCTGCAACAATAATCGGAACTTTTGAGTTATTGTTGGTGGAGTTCGTGGCTGCGGGATAGGTGGATGTTGTTGAAGATGGTGTGGGAACGTTCATGTCTGACACTGTATTTGTGTTTTCTGTGATAAAAATTGAAGGCGCTGGGGAGCTGGATATTGTTGCTGGGGCGCTGGATATTGTTGCTGGGGCGCTGGATATTGTTGCTGGGGCGCTGGATGTTGTCGCTACGAGGCTGGATGTTGTCACTGAACTGCGAGAGAGGTAGATGTCGTCGAAGAAGATGAAGTGGGAATGTTCGTCATTGAAACTGTATTTGATTTTTTTGTAACAGAAATTGAAGGTGCCGGAGAGCTGTATTTTGTCGCTGAACTGGCAGGACTTTCGCCACTTGCGGCAATGGCTGAAGTTACGTTAAAGTTGTCACTTCGCTAAGAGAAGCATTAGAGTTCTGAAATGAGATTTTTAAGAGCCGAACGTACTATGACGTCAAGGTATGCATAACTGGGAACACTTGTAGTTGGAGGAATTGGTGCCATGAACCTTCATGAAGGGTTGGACAGAGTCAAGTCCCATGAAAAGCACGCACGCTTGAGAATACACGGTCCCACAATTTTTTCTGTAGAAGGTCCAGCTGTGGAGTAATTGAATGATTATGCCCTTTTTCCGCTCATGGAGGCAGGATCGCACAATTACCTTGAGGCGAGCCACAGTTGACACACAGCGCAAGCACTCAACAACGAATAGATCACAGTGCTACACGAGCAAGGGCTTGCCTGCGCCAAGTCGGGGCCCATATAAACGATCCCAGGAGCTAACGGTTGCAAAGTAACTGCTAAAACCCAGCATGAGGCGCCGATAGCCACACTAGGCGTTAAATATGAAATGCACACCTCGATTCAGGCAGACACTTTCGAGGATTGCGCTGATATCACATGGGCTTTGACCCAGTGAGTTAAAAGTCTAAATATTGGCCTAGGTCATGAAAGATCAGCACGCCTGTGAATATTCACTCACCCAATTGAATCCTGGTTGGCATGTTGGGTTTTGGGCTTCTCCACGATGAAAGAGGGTGATGATAAGGAGAAATCTAAATATCATTTAATTTTGTGATGTGGGGTGCGCTGAGGGGTGAAAAGACTGCAGAGATATGACGTGAAGGAAGGACTGGAGCAGTTACTCGGACTAGTACTGTTACTCGGAAGGAGGGATCTTGGGCTATGAGGCCTGAGGTCTTGAGAGTCGACACACATTATATAGGGGCTCTGGCGCTGCGTTGAGAACTCAATCTCTATCGGATACAAGGGATTCCATCTTCGTGAGGCCTTGAGGCACCGCAGGTGTTCATGTTTAAACACAAGGCGACCGCATCAGTAGAATCACAACCCCTTTCACTTTCACTTTCAGGCGCTTTCACTTTCACAACCCCTTTCACTTTCACTTCCAGGCGCTTTCACTTTCACATCACTTTCAATTAACTTTCAAGGCACCTTTTCCCGCCCTTTCGGGTCTTTCCCCCTTTGGACCTCTTTCAAATTTGTTGATCAATATATTTTATAGGGTAGCATCTGGTAGCATTCGGGGTGAAGATCTATCATCTAATAGTGAATTTTCAGTGAGGATTAAAGAGGTAGAAGATGTGTTTTCCATGCCAAAATCAGAAGAAGACTTGTTGAAGGCTGTCGATCACGCGACATGTTGAACATCCGAATTTGGAAATTTTTGGACTTGTTAACTTTTCCGTTACACTACCTCTGTCCCTTCCCCTCCTCTGGCGCGCGATGTCTTCACGATTGGGTATGTGTCTGGCCAGCACAAATCCTTTTATGATGACATCGACGTGGCTTATCGCCATCGTCAGGTTTGATTCCAGAAGCAGCAGCCTGCCTCACCCAAGCCCCGCCACTCCCATCGCATCACAAGCCCATGGTGGTTTCAGCTACCAGCAAAGTACACACCACGCCACTCAGGTCGCTTCGCCCTTCCGAAACGAAAGTCGCACAGGCGAATGACCAGCGTGCACTGCACAGATCCCGTTCCTGGCCTCACCGCTTGAGGCTGTCCCAGAGTCGGACAACGAGGAAGAGAGACCATTGCTTACGTTTTGTAAGTTTTTCCTCTCGTCTTACTGAAGGAGGACTGATAGTGCATGCGTAGCCCTCCCTAGGGTTTTGCACGACCACATCTACAACTACGCTCAGCACCGACCGACCTCGCACCCTTAGACCACGAGCATCAAGCCTTCTCCCCTGGTCCGAACCCGGGGACGCGCATCATGGTGGAGGTGCAGGATATGGATGGGGTGTCGTCGCTTGGTTGTTTGTGTTCCCCTCGTCTGTGAGTACGCATTCGCCTGACAAGGTGCTCCTGACCTCGGTGACGATGGACGACGTCTCTTCGCATCTGGTCAAGGCGGCCTGGTGGGTGTTTTTTTACCACTCGTCTCTACCCGCGACACGTCAAGCCTGCATTGCCTGGCTCAAAAAGCACGTTCGCAATGCCTACTCACTCGAAACGAGCAGATGGAATCTGAATTACACAACTCCTCAATCACAGCACAGTAAGCACGGTGGGACTATGGTCAAGCTTTGCAGTGGGTCGGCGAGACTGTTGCGGCAATGGTTCCCCAGGCCACAACCCCTTCCAGTGAGTCTGATTTCGAGTTAGCGAGGACATTAGAGGGTTAGCGTCATTCTAGTAGTAATTACTACCATTGTTTCTATCAAATATCAGAAATCTATTCACTTTTGCCTACTTTTAAGCCCCTTTCAAGTCACCTTTTGAAAGCTGCACCTCTTTCATGGTCCCCTTTTGAACCACTTTCAGCCCCTTTTGTCCCTTTTGAAAGCGGAAATCCCTTTTCAAACAATATGGCCTGGGCTTCCAAAAGCGGAAACGCTTTCATGCTTTCACACTTTCAAAAGCGGTGAAAGCGGCTAAAGCCGGACTTGTAATTTTACTGATGCGTAAAGCGCCAGCCTGACGGAGAATCGACCTAGCTACCAGATACAGATATCATTGGGATGCAGAAAAATTTCGGCTAGGTGGGACTTTGTCCCTGTTGCGATCACATTATCTGTATATTTCGCAGGGCTTGAACGTTGAAAATGTTGAACTTTGGCATGGTGAGCAAACGGTGAGTGAACCTTCGATAAGGGCTGTATGATTATTTGCCCATGTTTATTCTGTAAGCTGTACCTAGCAACACGCTGTAACGAGGTCCGCTCAAAGGAACACCACTCTCTGCTCCTTGCCCTGCTCCTGGACGGAACGAACGGGGATTGTACCAATGTGGTGCTGAGGCAGGTTTTGCATACTGGTGTTGCTGCCAGCCGGAAGGGGAATAAGAATATCAAGGAGAAGGAGGCGTCGTCGTCTTCCCTCACCACTGCAAACCCAAACCAAGCCCAAACGGATAGGGCAAGGGGCGCCTTATGAACCTCGATGTGGACGACTTGGGCCGGATATTCTCGTTCGGTGTCTTCGCCCTGCGCGACCTCCGATCGGGGCCGGAGGTTGTGCTTGACTGGGAATGGGACAGTGGGAGCAAGATGCCCAGCCTGCGTAGACTTCTCAAGGCGCTGGGGGTGTTCCCGTCGGTTTTTCTCTCTCTTATTATCACATTATTCATGCACGCCTAGCCCACGTCCTCGTCGAATTCATGTTTGCTGGATTCTACCTCAACTCCAACTTCGAGTTGACATATCACCCTCGGGCCCCATCCACTCACCTGGCAACACATTCAACACCTGCGGCTCCAAATAACGAACATCCTGCACACACTGTCATCCACCTTCACTACCTGCCGGCTGATGCAGATGGCTGTGTTTACCACTGGCCAGGACGAGTTTTTGTTGTTGATTAACGAATACATGACTCGACTGGATCTCGGGCTGCTCGCTGTCGAGTATATTGTTCTCAGGGTCCCCTACGTCTGCGCCGGCGGAGCTGAGGGCGACGATGATGAAGGTTATTGACAGGAAAAGGAGAAGGCTATTGAGAGCGATGAGGATGTGGAGACGCTGGGTGGGACGATGACCTTAGAGCAAGGTCGACTTTGGTTACCGTATGTTTTTCATATTTTTCATTCCTTTTTTCTATCTAAAACTACGATCTAACCATTAAACTTTTTCTCCAGCCCAACTCGCACCACCAACGTTAAAGTTTTCCTCAAAATGTCAGCACACGTCATCGACACCTGTGGGGCGAGGTCAATTCAACCACAGGCTCGGCCCGAGGACATCGAAAAGCCCTGGGGTCGGGCATGAGCTACCTAGGCTCGTTTTTTGGAGATGGTGCCACTGGCCGGGGGTTTGCATCCCGGACGATCTTGCTTATCGAAGCTTTGTATCATTCTATTCGTTTATTGGGATTTTGAGTAATGATAACAATTCAGATACATAAATCAAAGCGACACCAACCTCCAACGCGAACATGAGAGAACATGAACGATAGTTGGAGGAGGCAATGTCCATGCCGCCTCCAGCTCTACCTGCCCAAGTCTCACTCTCAGGGGTGTCAACATTGGCATCAACTGTGTCAGCGTCACACCCAACGCCGTCCATGTACGACCAAAACCCACCAAAAGTCATTCATATAGTATCTAAATTGAGTATATCGAAACTAAAGTTATTTATATATATCATCATCTGAGGTCTTTCTCCTTGTATAATGCTGCTGTAACTGAGCCTTGATCACAGAGAGTGTTGGGGGTGTGTATTAGCATGCCTTGGCCATCTTGAGAGTATTTATTTTCAGTTTCAGAGAAAAGCTTTTGAGAACAATTGATATTTAAGTCAGGTAGCAACAGAAACAATCAAGGAAATGGGATGTACAGGCACAATGCATCACATTCCTGACTGCAACTTTCATGAATGGGTTCTGATTTCTGCTCAGCCCCAGGTAAGCAGCATTATTCATTTATTTTCCTTTACTTTCAATGATTGATGCAGCTACTTCTGGATGCAGAGTGAGCATTCTCCACTGGTCGCAATCAGATCAATTTCACCCAGCACAATATCAACTTTCAAACATTCAGAGCAGAAATGGCTCTTAGATTCTGGATTAAATTCTCCTTCTACCCAGCTTCAATAAAGGTACACAAATGATTGAAAAAAGATGGACAATGATTTCTTTTCCTCTTAAATAGGTTTTTGTAACACTTTGTGTCACCAAAATTGTTCTTTCAATACCTCTGGGTTCATCAAGGTAAGTTTGAATGTTCTCCTGTTTTTTTATTGGGGCATATTGTGATTGCTTTCACTAAAAATTGAATTCATTAACAGTATTTCAAAGATTTCTGGTGACAAGCTTGGGTGACAGCTGGGAACAAAGGCCAGGTCACAATTTGGACCCCTTCCACAAGCAGAAGGGGCCAGGAAGTTGTTGTGATAGCATTCTGTTGTGGTGGAAGGGAGTTGGGGGTACAAATAACAATCTTATCTATTCCGGGCATGTATGCTCAAAATATCTCAAGAAGGTCTAAAAATATCTAATTTACCCACAGATACCTGTGGATAGTCCGGGTAGTTACCCGAATCCATCAGTTGAGTCCAAATATGGGTGGATTTCGGGTTCACCCGGGCTTTAGCTATCCGTGACAGTCCCTACGGATAAAGTTACTTCTTCCTTGGCATGGTTGGTGCAGCCACCCCAACTATGGATCCTATGAGTTACACTATTCGTTACTCTCGTATACGCGTTAAATATCAGACATCAAGTCGTTACAAAGTTGGTGCCCGACTGTGTGGGCAATTAAAGAGTCCTGACTCTGATAATCGTCATGATTGAATCCACGTTACCCTCCTAGCCTAAACCGCGTTCGGACTCCTCAACCGCATCCAGGCGGCAACAGGAAGCCCGCTCATAGAGCAGATTTGTTCATACCTCACTTTCTGTAGTTGAACAGGAATCATGATGATGCTGTCCGTCGCAACGTTGAAGGGCTATCTTGTACCGAAGTCAACTTCATGCAATGGATGTAAATCAAATTTGGCAAATACCCCCTGATAAAAATGTCCTTTTCGCCTGAGGCATCCTCGCCACCATCCTGCCCCGATAATCGCCGCGACCACCACTCCCGCGGCCGTCACAGCTGCAACAATAATCGGAACTTTTGAGTTATTGTTGGTGGAGTTCGTGGCTGCGGGATAGGTGGATGTTGTCGAAGATGGTGTGGGAACGTTCGTGTCTGACACTGTATTTGTGTTTTCTGTGATAAAAATTGAAGGCGCTGGGGAGCTGGATATTGTTGCTGGGGCGCTGGATATTGTTGCTGGGGCGCTGGATGTTGTCGCTACGAGGCTGGATGTTGTCGCTGAACTGGCGAGAGAGGTAGATGTCGTCGAAGAAGATGAAGTGGGAATGTTCGTCATTGAAACTGTATTTGATTTTTTTGTAGCAGAAATCGAAGGTGCCGGAGAGCTGTATTTTGTCGCTGAACTGGCAGGACTTTCGCCACTTGCGGCAATGGCTAAAGTTACGTTAAAGTTGTCACTTCGCTAAGGGAAGCATCAAAGTTCTGAAATGAGATTTCTAAGAGCTGAACGTACTATGACGTCAAGGTATGCATAACTGGGTACACTCGTAGTTGGGGGAACTAGTCCCATGAAGCTTCATGAAGGGTTGGATAAAGTAAATTCCTAGGAAAAGCACGCACGCTTGAGAATACACGGTCGCACAATTTTTTCTGTAGAAGGTCCAACTGTGGAATAATTGAATGCCCTTTGAATTTCCGCTCATGGATGGCAGGCAGGATCGCACAATTACCTTGAGGCGAGTCGCAGTTGACACACAGCGCAAGCACTCAGCAACGAATAGATCACAGTGCTACACGAGCAAGGGCTTGCCTGCGCCAAGTCGGGTCCCACATAAACGATTCCAGGAGCTAGCGGTTGCAACGTAACCGCTAAAACCCAGCATGAGGCGCCGATACCCACACTAGGCGCTAAATATGAAATGCTCACCTCGATTAAAGCAGACACTTTCGAGAATCGCACCAATATCACATGGACTCTGACCCAGTGAGTTAAAGCTCTAAATATTGGCCTAGGTCATGAAAGATCAGCACGCCTGCGAATATCAACTCACCCAATTGAATCCTGGTTGGCATGCTGGGTTTTGGGCTTCTCCGCGATGCGCTGTAAGAATGAGAGTGGTGAAGAGGAGAGATATGGATATCATTTAATTTTGTGATGTGGGGTGCGTCGAGGGGTAAAATGAATGCAGAGATATGATACGAAGGAAGGACTGGCCCAGCAGCTACTCGGAAGGAGGGTACTTGGGCATGAGGTCTCGAGACACATTATATAGAGGCTCTGGCGCTGCGTTGAGAACTCGATATCTGTCGGATACAAGGGATTCCATCTGCGGGAGGGACCTTGGAGGTGTTCATGTCTGGACACAAGGCCTCCGGATCCGTAGAGTACGTAAATAAGCGCCAGATACAGATATCATGGGGATGCACAAAATTTCCCGCGAAGTGGGACTTTGTCCCTGTGGCGATCACACTATCTGTGTATTGCGTAGGACTTGAAGCCAACGTTGAACGTGGCACGGTGACTCGTCGGTGAGTGCTAGTGAACCTTCGTTGGTCCTTCGATATGCTATTTTCGGATTATTTGCCCATGCTTATTCTGAAAAGTTCTACCCCTAGCAACCGAGCTGTAACTAGTCCGCTCACCATACAGTTGGAACGCCCAAACGCCACTCCCTGCTCCTTGCCCTGCTCCTGGACGGAGCGAACGGGGATTGTACCAACGTGGTGCTGAGGTAGATTTTGCATGCTGGTGTGGATGCCAGCCGGAAGGGGAACAAGAACTTCAAGGAGAAGGAGGCGTCGTCGTCTTCCCTCACCACAGCAAAGCCAAATCAAGCCCAAACGGATACTCAGGGCAAGGGGCGCCTTATCGACCTCGATGTGGACGACTCGAGTCGCATACTTACTCTCGTCTGGTGTCTTCGCTCTGCGCGACCTCCGATCGAGGCTGGAGGTCGTGCTTGCCTGGGAACGAGACAGCGGAAGCAAGGTGCCCAGTTTGAATGCACTTCTCAAGGCGCCGGAACCTCAGAGAAAGGTCGATTTTGGTTACCGTACGTTTTTCATATCTCTTATTCTTTTTTTATGTCTAAAACTACGAACAAACCGCTGAAACTTTCTCTCCAGCCCACCTCGCCCCACCAACGTTAAACTTGTCCTTAACATGTCAGTCTTTGATGTTGGCACAAAGTACACGTCATAAATACCAGTCAGGCGAGGTCAGCTCGACCACAGGCTCGGTCCGAGGACATCAAAGAGGACAACGACCAGGAGGCGAGTTTGAGCCCGGGGGTCGGGGTCGGTCATGACCTACCAGGGCTCGGAAGCGGGCTTGATAGGATTTTTGGAGATGGTGCCACTGGCCGCGGGCTCGGATCAAGGACGATCTTGGTTATCGAAGCTTTGTATGTTCCATTTTATTCATTTATTGGGATTTTGAGTAATGATAACAATTCAAAGACTTAGATCAAAACGACACTAACCTCCAACGCGGACGCGAGAGAGAACATGAAGTATAGTTGGAGGAAGCAATGGCCATGCCGCCTCCAGCTCTACCTGCCCAAGTCTCACCCTCAGGAGTGTTAACATTGGCATCAACAGTGGCAGCATCACCCCCAATTCCGTCCATGAACGACCAAATTCACCCACTACTTTCCGCACACCCTCCTCAGACCCTTCTCGACGCCTTCTTTGCCATTGCTTTTGTCTGTGTCGCAATTACTGACAGCCATGGGCACGTCCCCGCTGAGATCCTTTCCCGAATCTCCCTCTGCTATCGCCTGCAATAAAAGTCGCCGCTCCTCTTCCTGGGTACGGACCCACGTAATGAGGACTTCACTTTTGCTGGAGGAACAAGGCCCGGGTTTGTTGGAGATGAAGACGAGGGCGAAGCTGGAGACACAAATGATTCTGGACGGGCTTGCGCAGCTGATTTGGTACTGGTAGCCCAGAAGCTGGTGAGACGAGAATGGGCGATAGGAGTGCGGGTGAGAGCGGAGCGGGCGCTGATAGGGTTCTATGGGCGCCTAACTAGCATGTGCAATGAAAAAGAATATGAGTGGATAGCCAAAGGTTCTATATCCCTTAGGTGTTATTTTGAGGCCTCAAGTTGAACTTTGCCTGAAGTTAGACACTTCGAGCCCGCACGTCGGGAAAGCCGCCTTATCTTGTCTTCTCTAATGGGGCCTCTTTACTGTGGAAACGCTAAATATTCCCCGCCTGAATTTTTTTAACACACAACACTCTTGGCCGAAGTTAGAGACTACACGTTTGTTTTTGTAATCTCCAACGCCGGTTAACATCGTATGTGTTTTGCACGCATTCCTGTCACGACTTTCTCTCCTACACCATCATCAACCAACGCGTCACTCTCAACCTTTGTAAAATGGAATCCCATCCTTCGGTACCTTTCAGTCTCCTCCCCACAAGATCATACCTAACGACCTAAGTACAGCACCCCATCCTCGCCAACCTACTCGAAAAATATCCTCGCGCCGCATCAGGCCTGTTCCAAGCGTACAACGACATCGTATACAGTCAGACACTCTCTACACCCCTACGAGGAAATCATCTGACATCGAAGACCTAGCTCAACAATGGCAAAACGTCCAAGTTGTCGACCTTGACAAGTGTGAGCGGGGTGCTATCCAAGGGAAGAAAAAAGACACGGTGCGTTTTCTTTCCCTCTCCTTTTTTTGTTCAGGTTTCAATATCGATTATAAGCAGGATGCGGTGCTACATGTGGTACCCTGCTCTCTATCCGAGACAGTCTCTTTTGCCTGGTAGGTCTGCCATCCCTCTGAATTTCATTCGTGTTGAACTATCAAATCTCTGTCAGGCTACAAGCTGCATTTTCGCAGCTGAACACGAAAGAGATCTATCTGGGCATCACGTCGGAGGACGCATCAATTGTGTATTACAAGATTAGCCAAGGAATCGTGAAGCCGCCGGTGTAATGCAGTTTTTTCGAGTTCAACCCAGTCCCTCGCTCTTCCGGGTCAAAAACCGACGAACCTGGGACTCGAACCCAGAAATCTCCAGCTACCACTTGTGGTCCCTGTGCAAACACCGGAAACTGGCGCGTTAACCATTACGCCAGTCCGCCAGTGTAAAAGACTGGCTATCAGCCAATCATCAATATTACATGAAACAGCTGAGTATTACCATTTCTAAGGACTTGTTCGGTGAAGGCGCAGATAGCAGATGGCACGTGCGGGGAGGGGGGAATAGAGACTAACAATGTCGCTATGGATGTACGAGTGGAACACGACGTCAAAGCGAAGGGGCTTAGTAACTAATTCCGAATCAATTGTAAAGATTGGGTTTTGAACGTCGAATCAAGCTTATGAGCACCTCCCCACCGAATCTGAGGCCTGAATAGAAGGCCATCTGTGAATCAAGACGGCGCAACCCCCACTTCTGTATAGTTGAACGATCTGAGTGGAAAAGACAATTGAGCTCAAGCGGATCGGTGTTCGCCCTCACGAGCTATGCACGATCCAAACGTACCGTATCATGCAAAAAGCCTTCACGCCTGCAACAATCCGAGAGAACAGGTTGATCTGCGGATGTGGCCAAGAGGCATCAATAATTCACCTCAAAGTCAGAAGGATTGGATGTACTCACCAGACGAAATAGCTATGAGGATGCTCAATAAAGATATTCCAGTTCCTAAAGACGAGCGAGCTATTTTATTCCGCCACCCTCTCGCCTTTGCCATTTGGCACAAAGACTGCTTCTAGCAGAGGCTGTACGTTGGCCAGCCACTCGGGTGGGCATTCAAGTACTTTTGGAAGGGCCGCTAGAGCAGTGAAGTCCCCCACAATGGGAGGGGAATCCCGTGGGAGTCCCAGATTTATGAGCCGATTGAAAGAGTGACACAGAATCTCAGTGAGGCCGCCGAGTATCTCAAAGGATCGGTATCTGATGGATCGGGTATTGCGTGGACCTGCCAATCGTGACGGTGCCAAAACCGTTCAATCTCATTGCGGAAGGAAATTGTGTCGTCTATTATGTAGAATTCGTAGAGTCGATACAGGGAAGCGAGCACAGTGTCAGGGAAGTTATTATTTCGCAGTGAAGGATGATAGCGACATGAGTGGTGCCTGCGAACGGAAGAAGGTTCAGCGAGCACTGCTCATCCACAGAGGGTGGCAGGTTCGACTGGCGGTGAAAGAGATGCAGCCACCAAAGTCCGATGCCTCGTAGGTAAGCCTCAAACGTAGATTCGAAAAGACATGCGTCAAGGTCAAGTCAAGGTTTGGTTTTGTTGACTCCGAATTGCCGCATGGCTACTGCTACACCCTCCATCACTTCCACTCTCTGTGTGGTTTGCATTTCGGATACACACAATGCAACCCTATAGTACCTGCAGACGTCTTGATCCATGCTGGTGATTTAACCCAGAGCGGCACAGCAGACGAGGTGCGCTCCGCTGTCCGTTGGATCGCCTCCTTGCCCCACCCTGTCAAGATAGTTGTTGCAGGCAACCACGATAAAGCTCTCGACAAAGCCTTTTGCGATAGAACATTTGGGTACTCAAATAAATATACGCGGAAGAACTCTGACGGTTTTTGGGTCACCATTCACTCCAGAATACGGAAACTGGGCCTTTCAATATCCACAGCCGAAATTACTCCCTGATCGTGCTCGTGATGTGTGGGCATCTATCCCTCACCACATCGACATCCTCGTTACCCATGGGCCGCCACATGGCCATATGGACACTGTAGGATCTCAGCATGCAGGATGCGTAGCATTACTCGAGAGGTTGCAGGACGTTAAGCCAATGTTGCACGTCTTTGGACATGTGCACGCTGGTAGAGGTGTTCAGACTCTTCGGTGGGATCTTGAACAAAGGGTGTCTAGTTGGTCAATAAAGAACCTTCTCTCTGGAATGCCGTACGCTTTATCGCTTCTTTCTCAACGCGATTCAACGGTGGAATATCGCGACACCACATTACTTGTAAACGCATCCATTCAAGCTGGAAACAGAGACGCGGCTGAACGATCCTGAGGTGGTGCATGTATAGCCTCATTGTGCCTTTTAATTAGAGGTGCATGAAGTCCGCCAGTAAAAGTCAGAGTTAAGGCCTGGCTAGTAGTCTATCAGCAATAAAGTTATCAACTTGGAGTCCCTGGCTTGGAGGTCGAAATAGCAGACGGCACGCGCGGGGGATAAAAAATTTAGGAATGGAGAACAACGTCGCGACGGATGTACACCGAGCCAGGACGTCCAAGCAAAGGGGCTGAGTTCCATTGTGAAGATTGGGCTTCATTGAATGTCTGTACATAAACGGTGTGGGCAAGGTGTGGCTGGACAAGAACAAGAATGTTCACGCAAGTGTTTGCTTAGTCGGTATTAGTAGTGTGCGTGGCGAGGGAGGTAGCAAAGCGGTTGTCAGGGACCTGACGATGAGTGGTGTTGTAAGAGTGACACTGGCAACAAAAAGAAAAAGGAAAGGTGATGAGGTGTGGCCAAAGGACAATGAAAGAAGTCAAGTGGGTGCGGCCCGGTTTGTTATTTATAGTCGTCACTCTAAATTTCCCTGATTCCGACAAATCTTCCCATTCCATAGACACACATTTGTGGTAAGGACGTCTGATTTCTTTTCGAGTAGCTCTACTGGGCTAACATAGTCTTTAATAGACACCAATAAGCCAACCAGATTTGGTCCTCGACAGTAATATCCAAACTCAAGCATTCTCAATCAAAGCACCTACATCAACAAAATGACTTCCGAGCTCGTGAAAGCATTCAACGCACTCCCTCGTAAAGAGACAGCGCCCTCGGACGAAGAACTCAACGAGTGGCACTTCGATCTCCGTTACATGCAACTCGAACCAAACCCTTCGCATATCATCACCCTCATCCAACCCCAGTCCCAGATCATCCACATTGAACGCCTTCCCGTAGGCCTACCCACCAACCAAAGTGGCATCGAATACTTTCCTGAATCAGCCAAAGAAGCCGCACCAGAAGTGGCAAAAGCCTTCCTCCATGCCTTTGTCAACAACATTGGGCAATCCACGACAACCAACGCCCCACCGGCGTTCGCACCATGGAAGTTGACGACGGAAGATAAGGACCTAGCATCTGCCGTCAGCGACGAGCTCAAGCGGATTGGCGTTCGCCCTCTCGAACTATGCACGATCACGTTGTCCAAAACCCAGACAAACCGTATCATGCAAAAAGCCTTCACGCGCCTCTTCGCCAACCTCAAAACGGCTGCTGGGTATACAGGTACTGGGTCCGCGGCTATCACGACACCACAGCCATTCACGTTCTGGAACTTCAAACCTGACCCCCAAGAGATGTCGCCCCGGCGTCGGTCACAGTCGACCGACGAATCAGATGAAGTGAAGAGGGTCAATCTTGCGTTGAGGTATATCGAGACGTGGACGAATTCACGTCCCCCTGACCCGAGTCAGGTGGATTCAAAGTCTTTTATGCCACAGGTGAAGAGGGAGCTGGAAGTTCTCTTGAAGGTGCTGGATAAGAGACCCGAGGGGAAGGTCAAAGCTGACGCGGATGCGGGGGATGCAGATGCTGCGTTGGATTATGGGTTGAGGTGAGTCCCTCTCTTTCACCCTAACAACATCCTCTCATCCCTTCACAACAGACTCTCAGTGGGTCTGTGCTGCACCCGGGACCGCCCCAAATCCCGCGTCTACTTTATCAAAGCCATCCTTTCCCCGGGAGCCTCAGACAAAACCAAAGCAACCGCCCACGGGGCACTGATATATTGGCATCTCTACTCTTTGCGAACCGACTTGCAGAGTCGGTACGTCCAAGCAGCATGCCACCATGCTAACATCGCCGCGCGCCTCTGTCGTATGATCAACCCCCCCTCCACTCATGTAACCCCTGCGATTCTCGAGTTCATGCATCACGTCCTTAAACGCATGGCGAAAAACGTGCCAGAGCTGTGTTTGCTCTATAAAGACGCGGTTGACGGTTACAAGGATAGAAACAAGCAGGTTGCGGAAGAGAGGGAGAAGATGCAGGCAAAGAGGCTGAAAAACCCACAGAGATACCGGTGTGCAGCCGTGGGGTGTGGTATTGAGGCTGATACAGGGAAGATGTTATCCAAGTGTACGACTTCTCTCTTTTTCCTCCGTCCGTCCGGGCCCGTTCTAACAACAGGTGGTAGGCTCAGGAAAATGCGACGTTGGCAAGAAACCCTCCTACTGCAGCAAAGAATGCCAGAGCTGACTGGAAGAACCATAAGCCCTTCTGCCTTCTTGGTGCAGAATGTTCCGTCATCGACGACGGAACTTATGACGCGGGTCCAATGGAATCTGTGGGTGGGGTGATACAGGTGCCAATCACACATAATGGGTCGACGGTCTTTGTGAGCAGTTCGACGATGGACGTGAAGAGGTTGAAGGAGATGAAGGCAATGGTGGAAGGGTGGGCGCAGAGATTCCCCTTGGGTGTCCAGATGGGCCTGCGATGGAGTTTGTGAGGGCTCGCTGGTGATGATATTCGTATATCTGGGGCGTTGGACGTTGAACTTGTGACCTTGACAGAACTGTAAGCAAGTTTGTGGCTGCTGGACAGATCGGTGATACCTATGTATCTTCAATGGGGCGTTAAACTTTGAACTGGACTTGTGGTAGCTTTCGGTTGCCTAACTGTCTTTAGAGTGCTGATTTGCGCAGATGGAACATCACCGTCAAGCCATCTCTGTCAGTGTGTAGCAAGCGGTCAATCAAAGAGATGTGACGCCAAAGGTTGATTAAAGACGTACCAAGAAATGTAATAGCAGAATGGCAACCTACCCAACAAAATCCACCAGTTGAAATTGAGTTGAACGGGATGCAAGCTACTAGGACCTTTTCTGGCGGAGGCTCTGTTGGAGAGACGCCCCACCTCGGCACACAGTTTCTGTAATGTCTCACATACTGTGGAGCCATAATGATAGAGTCGTACGAAGTCGAACTTCTTGCGATGTTTGTGGGAAGACAGGAGGTGATGAACGTCGTGACAGATTCGAAATTGTGTCGTCGACCTTACATAAACACCAAGCCAGGTCAAGTAGAAGTGACTCTGAAGTGCGCGCGCCGTTCCAGAAAGCATTCGAAGCAATGGTACCAAACTCGTACCAAACGTCCTCTCAAGATCTCACCGTTCATCTTTGCCAGTCGATTGCGACATTGAACATTCGAAGAACTGGTACGACGCGTCCTCTCACGCAACTCTCACGCTCGTCTTTTGCCAGTCGATTCCGACAATTCTGGATAGGTGCATACTAAGTAGGTACTTTACTTCATCAAAATCTCTATAAGATGCCATCCTCAAGTTCTTGACCAGTTTTCGCGGAAACGCTCAAATCAACAAGCAAGAATCGACTCTGCAACTTGTCCAGTGAGCGAGGGTATGCTAAACCACCGCCATATACTATGTTTTTCTAAATTACGAAGCGTTTAGCGACTGGCCGTGCAAGTGATCTCCAGCTTCGATGTGGTTCTTTGACTACGCTTTTTTTTGGAGGGGAGGGGTTTGGCGGGATGAGATAACAAGCCGAGCGTCACGCCCAGATCATATCAGCGGGTCAGACGAGCAAGCTGATGGCCCCGCGATTCTAAAACGGAGAGCCAAAGAACGACCATCATAGAGTCTGTTGAAGGCTGTGCCCACATATCCACCTGCCGCATAAGGCCGCATAGTTATGGTAAGTATTCTGATCCCAAATCGTCCATCACGGCTGGTAGCGAGCCTACCTATGCTTCCGCGATGCATGCATACACACTCGAAAGAGTGCAATGAAAGGTTCCGGACTTTCCGCCACTGCCGACAGTTCCCAACCACCACGGACTCAGAGAAATCCCAAGGATTGCCGTGTTCCCTTCGAGACCTGTGAAACTCATAGCCCATTGCACAGACCGTCAGGAAATACCCAGCTCTCTTTGGGGTTTCATTCGTTCTTATGGTTATCGCGCCTTTCGGTCTCAGCACATTCACTCAAAGTCAAACAGTGCGATTGTTTTTACTTCTTGAAAGGTCTCGCTTATGCTGCGTATTGATTGGTCCAGGAAACGAAAGAACAAGAACCCAAGCTGTACAAGAATCGCAAGAAGTTTGATTTACGTGAAGAGTACTTCGTATGCCAGTCCAACCTTCATTCACTTTCTGGCTCCATACTAAGCGAGACGTTACAGAAATTGAGTGCCTAGGTCGAGGAAGAGTCGTACCGGAATGGGGCGAACCTCCAACAGAGCCTCCGCCAAAAGAGGCCTAGTATTCTTTCTGCACAACACCGCACTTCAATGACAACTAGGTAATCCAAAGCTACCACAAGTCCCGTACGCCGCGTTTGCCAAGGGGGTGCACTCTGAGTATGATAAGATGCCACACCGTACTGGAGAGAGTGGTTTCTACGACGGCTCGTTGGGACGTGAATTATGGACGCGATACAACAGTACTGTATTCTTCTCCCTACAAACGATGATTACTCTGTTGATGCTTCAGAATCCAGCTCCTTGCTACGCAGCGTCGTGGGTGCCATACGGCTCCCCACCCCGTGAGGAATTATGGCTGGTACCCCATCGATGATATCAATCGTAACGTAGAGGGTCAGGCAATAATGGTAATGCACTCTTTTCTATTCCAATTCCCTTCTCCGGCCTATTGTCATAATGGCCAGTATCATGAACTCTTTCCAACGTTAGGAGTCGTACATGGGTTGTATCTACATGGATACTGATAGGGTTTGGACGGGGTAGTACGAACAGAGTTATGAAACTCAGCCGTTGATCGTGCGATGACCAAGGAACCTCGCCTGGCAAACCTCGGACCCAAGTCCTTGACCTTCAAAATATAATGGATGGTAGGCCTGATAGCTGATCATCGTCAACTTGTAAGGTAGCAACATTTTAATATCCTGATACGAATTGCTGACGTTGCCTATTCGCTGTGATTTCATTCTCAGATGCTAAGCTTTCTATATGCCGCTGTCTTGTCATCAGTTTCTTTCTGGCGGTTCCCACACCGCGCTCACTTGAGCAAATTCGTTCGACAGGTATGATCAAACTCGCTCTCGGGCGGCGTGTTCAATGAATCAACAAAGAATAATATATGGGAAGCTTGGGTAACTTTTCTCTCCACTGTTAACAGTGGGGTCAACTTTTCGGTCTAAAATGGACAATCAGCAGGGTAGGCCCACATCAAGAAGAATGCGCAACTTGGCTCGCTTTTCCCTACACTGCCATACTTCCTGGAGGGTGCCAAGCAGCCGTGCCCTGCAATCTGGTTTTAGTAGTAACTGCCCGGGTCCTTGAAAGTGCATAGGTGGGCGCCAAATTTACGATCTCGATTGCGAAATGGGCGGTGGGTCGTGTAAAGGCACAACCGTCATTAACATTAGTTTGAGCCATGAGCAGAATGATACGCGAGGGCCGTGCTTTGTGCCAAACGTTGATGTGAATGGATTTGGAGCGATAATTGGGATGTAGACGTAGGCCGCGTAGACTACAGATTGAAGCGGTAGGGTTCCTTATCTCAAGGAACTTCGGACCGCAGAAACCAATCGATTTCCGTGAGCGTCCGATAACAGCATTCTAGTTCAAAAATAGATATGGGCGTGACCACGGCCATGAGGCAATGCAGCTGGTAGTGTTCCTTCCAGGTCTCTTCGCAACCACGACTACCACGAACGCAAACGCAAACGCTACTACCAGTAACAAGAACACCAACTTCAATATGAATACTAGTGAATTGAATCCCAACTTCGCAAACCGACGTCTGCAAGCTGTTGGCGGAGGCACCGGCCTTCATACACTCAAAGCTGTGGCCGAGTTTGATGACACCTTTCCACCTTTGAAGTTGGCTGTCGTCGAGGCCTTGGGTATCATTGAGATCGTCATGGTGCCTGGCTTTGCTCTCATCAATTTACCATATCTGAGGATTAAATTAGAAATTCAACTCCAACAAGAGAGCCTGGACCGCTTGTTCGAATAATCTTATGGGGAAGGTTGAGGAGATCATTTGGTATACCTGTCAATTTCGCCAGGATCAGGTTCCATCTGCTTTGCAGTCTTGGCTTGAGGATTTAAAAGGGTGTGTGACTTTGACTGTTGTCATAGATATATTTGAATTCGGATAATCTATTAGAACCTTGGACCATCTAAAAGAAAGTGTTTCAGATATTCACCAGCAGAGTTTGAGGAAATTTCCCAGCTATACACAAGATACAGAATATATTGAGAAGTTTGAGGGAAAGGTGAATGAAATCATAAGCTCTTTTCATGTGTGTAAAATAGTTCTCTGTTTAATTGGCCCACTGACACCAAAATTTAGGTCTTTCTTTGGTACGAGGACAACTTCCGAAGTATGTTGAAGCATCCATTTTTTTATATTCCCCACTATATATTATTCTTTACAGCTGATGGCACAGAGACTGCTGAGCAGCTGAGGACCACAGAGGCCAATCAAGATGGTAAGTTAATCAGTTGTAACTGACACATCTAAATTTCCCTAATTTTCATTGTTCCTCTCAAAAGGTACTATTGCAGCTCAAGTAACTGTCTTTGCTGGGGCACGAGACATTCAGATGGAGCAATCTGTAATTATTGCTGCAAATACTGTTAGTAAAGGTTTTCATTTGAAGGTTTATGCTAATTTCACTTTCATCATACAGGTCAACTACAATGGTAATGAGGAACTCCAGTGTAAAATCAAAACAAGGGTAGAGGAATCAAAGGTAAGTTATGCTGACTAATTGGTATTCAGGGCTGACACTAATTAATTCTGTAGAGAAGTGAATGGTTGAAAGAATTGAAGGCTCCTTCACATAAACAAGGAGAGAGGTGCATGCCTGGAACTCGTGTGAATGTGCTTGGAGATATTCAAGTGTGGCTTCATGATCTGAACATGCCAAATATTCTCTGGGTTTCTGGAAGTCCTGGTTCTGGAAAGACAACAATTGCATCAACTGTTGTTGCTGACTCTGATTATTTCTCTGGGCAATTCTTCTTTCATCGTGATCAGGCTGAGCTTTGTGATCCAAACAATCTATGGAGACATCTTGCTTTAGATCTTGCACTTGGAAATGATACTCTAGGGAAATCTATAGCTCAGGCATTAGAGACACAGAAAGCTAACCTCAGAGGTTTTGATATTTCTGGGCAATTTGAGCATCTCATCATCAAACCAATTCAGGAGGTCTTTCAGAAAATCACAGCACCTCTTCTAATTGTTATTGATGCACTTGATGAATGTGATCAGTATGAAAAACTTTTACCTTCATTAGAATCCTGGTCATGGCAGCTTCCCAAGTTTCTGAAACTTTTCATCACAAGTCGTCGTTATTCTGATATTCAGAGTGCACTGAATTCTGTCAGTTACCATATTGATCTTCACACTGGAGATAAAGTTTCTGATCAGACCTCTAAAGATCTTGAGCTTTACTTTACTACAAGGTTCTCTGAAATGACTAGATTGCAAACATTATCACTACATTTGAACTGGCCTGGTCCAGCTAAAATTTCTTTTCTTATAAGAAGGGCGGCAGGCCTCTTTATTTGGGCTAAATCTGCAATGGACTTTATCTTGTACAAAGGTGGTGACACTGAAGAAAGGCTGAATGTCATTTGCTGTGACTCTGGTGAAGGCATTGATGCCATTGATGCCTTGTACCAGCACATTGTCTTTGTTGCTTTTGAGGAATTAAGAGAAGCAGAAAGAGAAGCTTTATCATCTGTTTTAGGAGCAATTGTTATTGCAAAGGATCCACTTCGTGCCAGTGATCTTGAACAACTTTTGAGAGTTCGAAATGCATTGTCAATAATTAGCCAACTGAGCCCAGTACTGTTAATCAGTGATGCTGGCCATTTGCATATTTGCCATAAGTCATTCACAGATTTCATGCTTGACCCAAAGCGCTCTAAGACCTTTTGGGTTGATTCCAAAAAGCACAGTCTCTGTCTTGCTGAGTCATGCATGAATTTCATGAGTGCAAAGCTCAAGTTCAACTTTTTTGATCTGAAAACATCACATGTTGATAATAGAGAAATTCCAAAATTGAAAGATCATATTGAGAATGTAAAATCTACTGCTTTAAATCATGCAAGCCTATTCTGGGCAAGTTATCTCCAAAAGTGTTCTGATAAGATTTTAGTAGAGGGGGTAATAAATGAAATGGAGAAATTTATGATGAACCATCTTTTGCATTGGCTAGAAGTCATGAGCATAATGGAAAATGTTAACCATGCTGCTCAAATACTATTGTTAGTTGCAAACTGGAGCAGAGTAAGTGATACAGCCACAAAATAATAACTATCTTACTGACTTCAACAAATAAATTATAGGATGTGAAACCAAGTATATCAGAGTTTGCAAATGATGCACACCAATTTATAATGACATTCTTTCAGCCAATATCTGAGGCAGCACCACACATATACATATCAGCACTGCCATTTGCACCACCCAATTCTCAAATATCTATGCACTTTATGAAAGACTTTGCAAACACTTTGAGAGTTCAGAATGGTGAGAGGAGTAATTGGCCTGACAGGTGTCTTCTGAGAATAGACAGTATTACTGAGGCAGTTGCATATTCACCTGATGGCAGGTGCATTGCCTCTGGACATTATGATAATACTGTTCGAGTCTGGGATGCTCTGTCAGGTCATAGTGTCATGGACCCTCTCAAAGGCCATGATCGTTGTATCAATTCAGTTGCATTTTCTCCTAATGGCAGGCACATTGTCTCTGGATCTAACGACAAGACAATCAGAGTTTGGGATGCTCAGACAGGTCAGATTGTCATGGATCCTCTTGAAGGCCATAATGATGATGTTACATCAGTTGCATTTTCTCCTGATGGGAGGCACATTGTCTCTGGATCTAATGACAAGACTATCAGAGTCTGGGACTCTCAGACAGGTCAGGATGTCATAAATCCTCTTAAAGGGCATGATGAAGAAGTTACTTCAGTTGCATTTTCTCCTGATGGCAGGCAAATTGTCTCTGGATCTAGTGACAAGACAATCAGATTGTGGGATGTTCAGACAGGTCAGAATGTCATAGATCCTCTTGAAGGCCATAATAGCAATGTTACATCAGTTGCATTTTCTCCTGATGGGAGGCACATTGTCTCTGGATCTTATGACATGTCAGTTAGAGTCTGGAATGCTCTATCTGGTCAGAGCATAATGATTCTCCTTAGAGGCTCTCAGATTATTGAATCAGTAGCATTTTCTCCAGATGGAAATGACATTATCTGTGCAACTGATTGCTTCATAATCAGATTTTGGGATGCTCTGAAAAGTCAGAGTATGTTGAGTATTCTTGAAGAGAATTGTGAGGGAATTTCAACAGTGGCTTTTTCTCCTGATGGCAAGTACATTCTTTCTGCATCTGATTTTGGGATCAGAGTTTGGGATGCAGCAACAAGTCACACTGAGGTAGATTATCTAAGAGGCCATTATGATGGAATAAAATCAGTTGCATTTTCTCCTAATTGCAAACACATTGTCTCTGGGTCCAATGATGCAACACTTAGAGTTTGGGATACCCTGACAGGTTTAAGTATTGTAGGTCCACTAAAAGGTCATGATGACATGGTTCAATCTGTTGCATTCTCTCCTGATGGCAGTTACATTGCCTCTGGATCTGCTGATTGCACAGTCAGAATCTGGGATGCTCTGACAGGGCAGAGTCTGTTGGAACCTCCCATTCTCCATAGTGATCAAGTCTCTTCAGTTGCAGTTTCTCCTGATGGTAGACATATAGCTTCTGGGTCTCACAACAGGACAGTTACAGTCTGGGATGTGTGCACAGGGCATAGTATGTTGGATCCTTTCATAGGTCACAATGGTTGCATCAGTTCTGTTGCATATTCTCCAGATGGTAGATACATTATCTCTGGGTCTGGAGACAAAACAATCAGAATTTGGGATGCTCGGACAGGCCAAAGTCTTATGAATCCTCTCATAGGTCATGAGTATCATGTTCTGTCTGTTGCCTTTTCTCCTGATGGACAGTACATTGCATCTGGATCTCTTGATAGAACTGTGAGATTGTGGGATTTTCAGACAGGTCAAAGTGTGATGGATCCTCTTAAAGATCGTGATACTGTTTGTTCAGTTGCATTCTCTCCTGATGGGAGGTACATTGTTTCTGGTTCTTATGGCCACAGTGTCAGACTCTGGGATGCTCTAACTGGTAATGCTGTGGTAGAATTAGGAGGCCATTACCGCAGTGTTGAATCAGTTGTGTTTTCACCTGATGGTAGGCATATTGCTTCTGGATCTGCAGACAAAACCATCAGACTCTGGGATGCTCAGATAGGTTGGACAGGCTTAAATCCTTCAGCTTCTTCAGTTGCATTGCCATCCACACTCTTGCTATCTGAAGCTGGAAATAATATTGACACTGATATAGATGACAGTATATCCCATGTTTTCAAGGGTAAACCTGATATTTTCTATCCAATTGGAGGGACTTCTAATTGGATCATGGGGGATTGGGAGGAAGATGACTGTATGGAGGGCTGGGAGGAAGATGTCTGTGATGTCCCAATCCTTGGCATACCATACCTCTTCTGGGTGCCATCAAGCATTAAACGGGGCTTATTCTTTCCAAGAATGATCAATGTACTCAACAGCAGTCCAACAATACTTGACTTTAGTAACTTTGTTCATGGTAAAAACTGGAGCAAATGTTTCTCACCAGCTTCATAAAAGCATTCAATGGTAGTGCCAATTTTGTGGCCCATGGAGTAGAGAAATGGCTAGTGGACACTATTGAGTGCAAGGTTTGAGTCCATATCAACTGTGGCCAGAGCCAATGTGTTATTGTTACAAACTCTTTTTCTTACATCATACACACACTCATATCTACTTATTCCCATAACCCACATTCTATTGCTTTGTGACTCATCTTCATTATTAAGATATATTTCTCATTGTATGGACTTTGTATGACTCTTATGACTCATATGAGCTCTCCTAGATACTATATGATTCATATGACTCTACACAGCTTATAACAACTCATTTCCTTTGACTTCTGCTTACTCATTCCTCTAGTATATAAGCAGGTTGTATTTGGTAGCTTGTATCTAGACAATCTAGCTTATTTCAATCCTCAGACCCTCAGAACTTAAGATCACTTTCAAACTCTACAGTCATTGGACTTAGAGCCTCTTTACAAAAACTTGATGATAAGTGTTCAACATATCTAAGACTTAATAGTTTGACTTACAGAGGATAGAACTCTCTTTAGACTGGTGCTTGAAAGTCTGGTCCAGTCTGGTTTTTTGACCCAAAATAAAAAGACTGAGACCTAGACTGGTCCACACAATTCCTAAAACCTCAAAAGACCAGACCAGGACTGGAAAAGACTAATCCTGCAGTCTTTTTCAGTCTTTGGACCAGTCTTGGTCTGAACTAGTTACAACCAGTTCAAGACCAGTTTTTCAACTAAATATGTATTAAAATTTGCAATTGTGAGTTGGTAGGTTTATTGACATTCTTTGTAGCTTCTAAACAAGTGCAAGTCTGTGCATGTTGCACCAACGTTGTGCTCACCATGTGCATCATGAAGTCCTTTCCACAGCTCCAAGGCCTTTGTAAATAAAATTTCTGGTTAGAAATATTTGCAGGGAACTAAATTATTTATGTGAGCCAGTAGGTACAAGATGATTTACATGAACTACAATACTTTACCATCCCCCACACAATCCACATGGACTCCACTGGATTCCACTGGCTTCCACTGGATTCCACTGGCCTCCACTGGACTTCACTATATATTGAGACTTCACTACATACTGTCACAAAACTGGACTAGACTGGACTCCACTGGACTGTCTGCTATACTCAACACAAAACTGGACTCCACTGGACTCCACTGGACTGCCAACTGTACTCAACACAAAACTGGACTGGACTGGACTCCACTGGACTCCACTGCTGCAACCAACACAAAACTGGACTATACTGGACTCCACTGGACTGACTGCTGTACTCAACACAAAACTGGCCACTGGACTGCCAACGTAACTAACACAAAACTGGACTCCACTGGACTGACTGCTGCAACCAACACAAAACTGGACTCTACTGGACTCCACTGGACTGACTGCTATACTCAACACAAAACTGGACTGGACTGGACTCTACTGGACTCCACTGGACTGACTGCTGTACTCAACACAAAACTGGACTGGACTGGACTCCACTGGACTCCACTGCTGTGTCCAACACAAAACTGGACTAGACTGGACTCCACTGGACTGACTGCTGTACTCAACACAAAACTGGACTCTACTGGACTCCACTGGACTGCCAACTGTAACCAACACAAAACTGGACTAGACTGGACTCCACTGCTGCACCCAACACAAAACTGGACTCCACTGGACTGCCAACTGCAAAGCTGGACTAGACTGGACTCCACTGCTGCACCCAACACAAAACTGGACTCCACTGGACTGACTGCTGTACTCAACACAAAACTGGACTGGACTGGACTCCACTGGACTCCACTGCTGCAACCAACAAGGGGGGTACACAATTTTAATTTAATATATCATGCTGATTTTTTTCATAAGGCCACTATGGCGGGACTAACTAACTAGCATGTGAATAAATTACCATATATAGGTAACGTCTATAAATAGGCACCGTATTTTGGGTGTCATTTGGGCAACATTTGGGCGTCGTGTCAGCTGCAACCTTATCTACACTGTGCACCTTCATTAATCATTTGCTGCCCCTTCCTCTGCTTTTTCCTATGCTCTTGCATGGGTCACAAACCTAGTCATTGATACCACAATCCAGTCCAACACACAAAAGATGGTATTGCATAGTGCTCTTCTCCCTCTCTCTTCTTTGCTTGTTCTTGTTGCATTGCTTACTCCCTTAGTGTTGCTTGTAGAAGACCAGCTGTGCCCAAATGGACTGGTGTCTCACAATGTGGACAGATAATGGTTTTATTGTCTCAGATATCCCCCTCAATCTATATCATACAGGCTTCTTAGAATGGGTTATTATCCTAAGCATAGGTAGCACATACTGGTTCTGGCAGGGTCATCCTGAGAAATATCCCACTTGTTAAGTGAGGACAGCTTGTGAATCACCTCAGAGCGTGCACCAGTCTAATCTGAGCTCATCCAGCCCATAAATTACCTGAAATTGGTACTTAAAATTTAAAAAAATTAACAGCCTGACGGCAGGACTAACTAACCAGCCCCATATGGCAGATTCAAATCCTGCCCCCCCCTTGGCAACCAACACAAAACTGGACTCTACTGGACTCCACTGGACTACCAACTGTATTCAACACAAAACTGGACTCCACTGGACTGCCAATTGTATTAAATACAAAACTGGACTCCACTGGAATTACACTGTTATCTGTATTTAACAACAAAAGCCAGTACTTTACAGTGCCCCACCCATTCCTGCAGGAATCCACAGGAATCCACAGGAATCCGGAGGAATGGCACCGGAATCCGGAGGAATCCACAGGAATGGCACCGGAATCCGCAGGAATCCACAGGAATGGCACTGGAATCTGCAGAAATCTACAGGAATGGGACCAGAATACAATAATACAACACCTTTCCTTTTTGCTATATACATTTACACTAATATGCACTTCTTCACACTGACTTAAAGNGGTATAAACACTTTCTTATAACATTTATATATTAAAAGTTATATATTTAAACTCAAATCTACATCTAATTTACTATTTTCT
>NW_001889889.1:805617-836521 GCF_000143565.1 Laccaria bicolor S238N-H82
ATGGAAGGGGGGAGGAAGGAAGGAAGGGGTGAGGAAGGAAGGAAGGGGGGAGGAAGGAAGGAAGGGGTGAGGAAGGAAGGGACAGAGAGTGGTGTGGGGGTGTGATCAGCAGAGGAAAGGAAGGAAGGGAGGAGGGACAGGCAATGTGTGGGGCAGGCTCTGGGGAGGGGATGGAGGGGGAGAGAGTGGTGGGGACTAATGAAGGGGAAGGGGGTACTGCTGGGCCTCGTCGTCCATCGTCGTCGTCATCCTGGGTCGTCGCGTGGTTATCGTCGTGCTGTCGTCATCGCGTTGTCGTCGTCGACGTGTTTTCGTCGTCGCGTGGTTGTCGACGCGTCGTCGTCGTCGCGTTGTCGTCGTCGCGTCGTCGTGTTGTCGTCGTCGCGTCGTCGTCGGCTTGTGATGTGGCATCGTCGTCGTGGGCGCTCGTGGATGGTGGTGGGTTCGTCGCGTTGTCGTCGTTCTGTGACGTGGCGTTGCGGCGTTTGCGTGGTTGTCGTGGTGGGCGCTCGTGGATGGTGGTGGGTGCTCGTGGATGGTGGTGTCGTCGTCGTCGTCCGTTTTCGTGGATGGTGGTGTTGTCGTTGTCCGTTTGGCTGCCACGTCACCGACGGTGGTCGTTGCCGTTCGTTGCTGGGTGGTCGTTGCCGTTGTGGAGTCGTCGTCGTCGTCGTCGTCGTGGGTCGGCGTGCCGTTGTCGGTTTATCGTGGCTGTCGTGGGGGTGGGAAAGAGGATGGTTGGTGGTGGGGGAAGGGAATGGTATTGAGTTTGTTTGGTAGCGTTGCCTTTGTTTGGTAACGTTGCCTTTGTTTGGTAACAGAGGTAAAACAAACAAACAAAGGACCGGATTCCGTTGCATTCCGTTCCTGTGCATTCCGCGGATCATTCCGGTGTCAATTCCGGAATGCCCAAATTCCGCCGGAATGGTAAGGCACCGGAATGATGAAAATAGCAGGCCTCCCTGCTAAATTTCATTCCTCCGGAATCCACCGGAATCCGCAGGAATGACCGGATTCCTGCAGGAATTAGGGGGGCACTGATAAGACCTCAGCTGTTCGTCGAAAGGGTCGTCAATGTCTACAGTTTGCCTGAAGTCATAATCTCAGATCAAGATAAACGTTGGGCCACCATCTTCTGGAGATCAGTGGTCTCCAATTACGGGAGCGTCATGGCACTTTCATCTGCGCACCATCCGCAGACAGACGGTCAAACCGAAATTCTTAATGCAACCATTGAACAAATGCTTCGCGCTTTCATCTCCTCTGACAAGGAGAGTTGGTCGAACTGGCTTAGTGTCCTAGCCTATTCGTACAACAGCAGTGTGCATTCATCTACTAAATACACTCCTAATTTCCTGCTCATGGGATATAACCTGAGAACTTCAGTAAGCGCGATAATACCAGAAATCGACCCTGCTCGCCGCCCCTTCCTTCCCAGTCAATCTGCCGAGGACTTCGTTGAGGCTTTGGAAATTCATCGCAACTTCGCTAAGGACGCTATTGCCTTAGCTCAAGACCGACAAGCGAAAGCCTATGATAAGAAAAGGCGACCAGTTCAAGAACTGAAGGTTGGAGACTACGCTCTGGTTAATCCACATTCCCTTGAATTGGTAGACGTTGAAGGGACCGGCAAGAAACTCATACAGCGGATGATTGGGCCCTTCGAAGTGGTTAGTGTTTGGAAGTCCAGTCTCGTGACTGGAAAAAGACCGTAACCAGACCGGACCAAGACCGCAAAAGACCGGACCTGCGGTTACGGTCTTTTATTTTTGAAATGTAAAGACCGCAAAAAAACCGGTTAACGTGAACCGGTCTTGACCGGTTTGGACCGGTCTTTTGTAGCCCCTTAAATACCCTTTAAAACGCACCCAAGAACGTACGATTTGGTAAAAAAACGAGAGAGATATGAATTAAAATGTAAATTACTTTTGGGAATAATAGATGTACCAGACTTATTTTATAGAAGCACTAATTCCCAACGGAATTTAACGTTCTTGGGCTCGTTTTGAAGCTATTAGAGATGTTAATAAATTTACCGATTCATAATTTTAAAATATTAGCCTAAAGACCGGTCATAAACCGGTTAAAATTGATGCAGACCGAAACCGGTCTATAGACCGCAAAAAACCGCGGTCTGCGGTCTTTTTGCGGTCCGGTCTGGTCTTTTGACTTCTGGGGAAAAGGCAGACCGGTTACGGTTACGGTTAACGCCCCTGGGCATCAAAAAACCGGACCGAACCGGACTTTCAAACACTAGAAGTGGTCGAAAGAATCAATCCCATGGTTTATCAGTTACGCCTACCGGACACTTATTCGATGCACCCCGTGTTCAACTTACAGCATTTGAAGAAATACGAACTCTCACCGGATCGATTCGGAGAACATACGGAATTGCCTTCAATGTGAGACTTATGACCAACTGAGGAGTACAAAGTGGAATCTATCCTGGGACATCGCTTTGTAGGCAAGAAGAAAGCAAACCGCCGGATGTTCCTAGTCAGATGGAAGGGCTATGGGCCCGCTGATGACTCCTGGGTCTCGGAATATGACTTACGAAACTCTGCTCAACTCAAGAGAAGCTATCTGGATTCCAAAGGCTTAACTATATGATTACTTCAAGCTATCCCTGCGCTATATATATATTGAACCCTGACTCGCTCAAGGATCGTTAGTAATACTGTACAGAACTATTTAAACTCCGAAACTCCGATTATTCCATGTATACATCAACTTCAATTCTCTTTTCATTTAACTTCAACAGAACTTCGAACATGGTGTCCCGCTGCTTTCGAGCGCGATTACCCACAAGTCCGCTATTCATGGCTGGACGACTGGGCCACGTCAAAGGAGCGGATGGTAATGACACAAGACGCTACTTTCCTCGACGGAATCCAAGTTTCGCTGGTTACGATCAGATCCCTCACCTTCCTCCTCCTCCGACATATGATTTGCCTGCATCTGTTTACCGGAGATACGTCGCCAACCAAGGTCGTATGTGGGAGATAACATCACCCAATTCCCTGCAAAACACCTTCTGTCCTGGTATCCGACCTGCAAATCTAAACCTTCGAGTCCGTTTCTTCGAGGAACAACATCGACGCTATGATGGCCACATGGGGCCCTTTGACCCCACGAGGAATGCTCAGCTTTGGCTCCCAGGCAAAGAGTGGAGAGCCTTAATCATGGGACCCGCGGCGGGAAATCCGCGCAAATACCCCGAGTATGAAGTGGCGACTAATTGTTGGAAGAGTGATGCTGCCCCTGCCTTCGATACGGGACGTATTCACAACAGTTACATCGACAAGCTCATTCTACAGAATCAGGAAGTCGGCTGGAGAATGGAAGTCTTGCACAAGGAATACGTCAAACATCACTTCCTGGAACCCTCTCACAGAGCGTTGTGGAGCGCCGCCATCCGACCGGCCATTCCCACTTCAGAAGACATCGACTCGTTAAGGCAAATCAGATGATTTCCGCTCGCCGTCGATTGGATCGCTGAAGCCCAGCGAGGGTTGAAGGATAAGCGCACCTTCGTAGATTACGTCTCCAGACTACAAGCTACCCCGTTCTGGATGCCGGACGCTGATGCTGAAGTCGCGATGGCCGACGACTGCTACCTGGGTGTGTGGTTAAATGGAGCAGAAGAACGACAAGCGCGATGGTATCTAAAGGAAGGCATCCCGTGTTTTGTAGTAAGGGAAGTCACGTCTCTTGAGCGCGTTCTACTCGCTGCACGAGAGACCGTGATAGACTTTGCTGCAGGGACTAGCACATCATCCATCCACTGGACCATAAACGACTATGATTCAATGGCTATATCTCGAGGAGATTTGTCCCTATCGGACACCGCTATGATCCATGACCCAGGGTGGGTATGGCCACAAGCTGTAGTCAATAGGCGAGATGAATCCAGATCTCCTGATACGAAGTCTGCAGATAAGTCTGTGGTTGACTATGGACCCCCTCCCTTGGAGACCATCTCTATCGCAAGTGATCGAGTACCGTGGATCAAGCCTCCCCCAGTCAAGAAAGCAGCCGCAAGTCGAGCTAACGCTCCTGCTCATGAACGCAAAAGATGGATTAAGTTTGTGGAGAATTACGACCCCAAAGGATCCTTCAAGGAAGTCGGTGCGAAGAATGCTCCTGTCCACCGGACGCATTCCATGTATGATCGAGAGAAACGCTGGCATCTATTCTTCCTTCGACCACCTAAGATACCAGAAGGTTGCGTGTCTGACCCGAGCATTTTTGGCCAGCCCTGCCCGAAAGGAGTCTACAAGGGCATTAACAAAAAGCAATTTGTGCAACCTCGCTGGATTTATCAAACCATGGAGCCCCAACCAACGGATGTCGGCAGAAAAGCGCCTGTCCCAAGACCGGAAGAATTGCCGCCCTTGAGGAAACCCTCTCAGCCCAATCCCCCGCCCAATGATGACAGCGACAGCGACAACGATTACTATCCAGACGAGGGTGATCAAGCCCCTCCGGTGTTGAACGTGATAATCAACGCTGATGTATCATCTGTGAGCGTGACTACCACGCCCGCTGCTCAAATCACGGGGATTGAACCCACTGTGCAAGCTATCGAGATACAGCCCGCTGCCATAGGAGCGACTTCAGGAGTGGGGGAAGCCACCACCGAGCCTGCTTCCATTGATCCAAACCTATCTCTCCCTAAGACGAATCATATGCAGGAGGATGATGAGATTTCGTGGGGAGACGACGAGCATAACCACGATGTTATGGGTCTACAGATCCCTCCTCTCTCCTTTATGGTGGATTCAGAAATCAATACGGAAGCCGTCACTCCAGCGGATCCCTTAGAGTTTGCCTCTTCTTTCATGCTTTATGGAATACCCACATCGGAAGAGTTTCCCGTTATCCAGGACATGATAATGTCAATCACGACACGCCTTCGCTTGACAGTCAGGCAAATATTCCGAGTTAGCACCGACTGAAATCAAAGTTTTTGGTTCGAGATGGAATCCATGGAGCAAGCTCGCCAAATGAGGACTCATATGCATCATAGGCAAGAGAATGGGATAGAATTACGAGTCGCCTACGCTGATTATGAAGACTACGTGGGAGCTCTCACCCGTGCTTCCCATAGATGGCCGGACACTCTCTCCAACAATGGAAGTCAAGGTCCATCCTCGCTCCAATCGGTGGCTCCGGCAGTGAGCTCTTCTTCTCGAAGATGGAGCAGTGGGGAACGTCGGCAAACGCATGACAATCGTCGTCGATCTCCTTCGATGGAACGCTACAGAGTTAACAGAAGGCTTTCACCCCTCCCTCGGCGACAATCCCCTTCCCATTCCACCTATCGTAGAAGGTATCAACGATCCCCATCGCCTCGTCGTCGTGCTCGTTCTCCATATCGTCGTTCCAGGTCGCCTGGACCTCGATCATATCGACCTCCTGGGGAGCTAGCTACGCGACCTTCAAGGGAGCAGGAGAACGCTAGTCCTTTAACCCTCCGGAACTCCAATGCTGATGCAATGATCCACATTCCCCCTCTGCCAGTACTTCCAGGCATGCCAGCTTTTGCTGGACTACCACACAACGCCCCGCTGCCTTTCGGCGCGAATGTTGCTTTTATGTGGTCCCCCTCCGGTAATACCTTTAGCCCCGTCCTTCTGCAAGGAAATACGACTGTGCTGCCTTATCCAATGGCACCTACCGGACCAACTCCAAGTGCCCTGCTGCCTTGGCCAGTAGCCGCAGCATTGCCTACCTTGAACGTGCCGCCGTCTTCGTTGGATACTTCGAGAGGCTCGTCTACTGCGTCGCTAGCTTCAAGAATATCAGCTATGGTCGAGCTACGGTCCGATTCCCCGCCTCCAACTCCCGCACGACCAACCCTCATGTCTCGAATGACAGACCAGCTATCAGCAAGGTTGACTGATCCAGCCCCCCCAGCTGCACTAGCTGCGAGGTTGACTGCTCCAGGTTGGCTGACGCTCGCTGATCGTCTCGAAACCGCGGACCCCATGGTGGTTGACCACTCTCCCTACCTTGGCTCAGCTGCGCTAGCTGACTTCAGTACTGAATCGCTACATCCAGCAACAGCCTCAGGAAGTTCGTCTTATCATCAAGCACCCATGGATGAAGATCCTACCGATCAGGGAGATGACGGGGAAGAAGATTACAAGCGAACGAAGAGGGGGCGGCGTAGCGGTCAGAAGATTCAAGGGTACCGAAAGCGCGATGAGGAACGCGAAGAGCGGAAACGTCGGCGACGCCGTCGGTAAGAGGACTCTCTCATCATGGACGATGCTCCAATTTCACGGGGGGGCTTTGTGATAACGTGGTAGTTACCTTCCTTATCTTGCGTGACATGGGACCACCGTATTTACATATATTTTGTATCTTGTTATAATGTGTTACAGTAGCCAAATAAACCACTTGCAACTTCCACCTTAAACTTAGATGTGGAGCGGGTCACTCATATCGTTTACGGCTAGGCAGCCTCACACCTCCCCTCCAGGATATCAGAGCCCTGCGCTGGGTGACTGTGTCCCTCGTCCTGGGTCACTGGATCACGAAGGTGCGGCTACGATATCCGTATCCACGCCACGTGCATTATCACACATACCTCGTCTCTTCTCCGCAACCGTCTCTCATCTACGCCTTCGTCAAGAAGTCAAGAACAACCGCCCGGTTTCACATGATGTGTGTTGCTCTGAGGCATTTGAAATGACAGTGAAGACTTGTGAGGCGGTGCAATGGGTATCGTGAACTGGGCTGTAACAACTCTGGGTAGGCCTGTGCCGATATCACCCATTCTTGTGGGCGACCACTGTCTGTCTGGATAGGGTCAACACACATTGGTCATCCTATACTTAGTCAATTGGAGAGGTCAGTCTTGCTACCCCTTGCTCATGATACTGTGTCTAAAACACTCAAGAAGCTGACATGCAAGAAATCCGTGCCCCCACTTTTCATCACCTGTTTCTCTTTGTCGAGCAGTCATCGGCCACCCTACTACTGATCACAGGTCAATCAATGCAAGACTTGACATCGAACGACACATCCATCCATCTGTCTCTCTGTCACAATGTTCTCACACAAACGTCAGCATCACACAAGATTGACGCACACACTTTGCTCCCTTCATTGCATAGTGACTGGGTTCTTGTGGGGCTCACTGGGTGTAATTCCGACCACAGGCTCTCTTGAATGTTGGCACTTCATTCCCGGTGTCAAAGTATATATGTTGAAATGTTTTGTATGTCACAACACACTCATTGAGGAATGTATCATACGACTTGGATCAGGTTTCATACTTGGCCAAACTGTACTTGTACGTAGAGTAAATTATAAGTGAATGTCACCGAAAAACTCTCCAGAATACATCGGCATGTGTCTGTTCAATTCAACAAAAATTAGGACAAGATTCATGGAGAGTACACAGTGGAAACTTCAGGATGGAAAACAGACAACCTTGGCACTCACAGATACTCATGGCATTTTGCTCATGTGCAGTATAATTAAGGTCTGGGTCAAGTTGAATTGCACCTGGGATGAAATTCACAAATGTGCAGCTTTCGTAGGCCAGAACTGTGTTTACGGTTCTTAAGGCGATATTGTTTGCCAACCTCTGATGTGGTCTGACCTTTACTCCACAAAAATGTAAGTTGAGGCTCACTCCCCTGCACCACCTCAGAAATAACACCATAGATCAATTCTTTACACTTTCAGCTAATCAAGGACCAGCCTTCACATTTTTCCCAATGAAACTGGGCTAAATAACCTGTGAATAAGAGAATTTCACTGCACCTTTTGTAGCAGGACAACAAAATTCTTTCTACTGATGCTGGCTTCAAGAGACTACCCTTGAACCTTCAAAGTTCAAGTTCCCTTGCAGATAACAGCTTCCTGCCCAAAAACAACCCCCATCTGGGCTGGTTAGCTGAAGACAATTGGAATAGGAGTATAGTAATGAAACATAAGAATCTTTGAGCTCATCATCTGATTCCAATCTGAGAAATCGTTTTCGAATACAAAGGACATCGTCATAGGGTTTCATAGCCATATAGCACAACTTGACTTTTATTTTACAAACAAATTCCTGTTCCTGCCCATGTGGTTTGTGATTGCATGAAGACATTGTTACTCAACAAAGCCTCGCGTCTGCAACTTCGCACCACATTTGGGATGATTACTCTTATATTTAACATGCTTCAAGGTGTCACCCTATTTTTACAGATAAAATTTTGGTGATATCCTGTCGACGGTGATGGCAAAGCACTGAAAACAAATGAAATACCTCTCTTTTTTTAACAGACGACTGTCAGCGGCCATCATTCTTGTTGTTTTCCTGTTAACTTCATATATTGAATTGAAAAAATAACAGGTATGCAAGGAAGGGAATGAAGTAGGTGTGGGTCCAAGGTCTACCCATGATGGGAGGTTTAAATTATATGAGAAAATTCTGGACATGTAACGCACGTGCAAGGTGTTCTTGCAGGAGGTGCACCCGTTGCCAAGGCGTGGCCTCTCCCTATGACCTGTTATAAAATTCTCATGAAACCCTAGAATACTGGCAACCAATGTTTTTGATTTTAGAGATTAACTAAGAAGGGGGGTATAGTATTGGAATCGTGAATAAACCATCACTATTAAACCTCAAGATTTTGTTCCATTGCAGGTATGTATTTATTATTGGCAAAGATACTGAAGTTTTCCAAATGAAAGCCTACAAATCGAGCAGGAGGCATAGCTACTGGAGCTGGGAAACAGGCGACGAGCGCCGCGGCCGCTTGTCGCGCCGCTTGCGGTCTGTCACTTTGATGATCAGACTATTTTTAGACATCAAAGGAAGCGATCACTGCATCAATTTGGATTTGACGCATAGTGATAGAGCGGGAATGACAAGAGGCGTCAGATCTGCCGATCTCGGACGTGGGGGGAGGGTAGGGGACCCCCCCCCAAATAAGGAAGGACGGCATGACTCGGCATGAGGGTAAGGCAGGAATCACACAATCAATCACTCCCTTTACACATTCTTTGCAACACCTAGCACGCGTCGCTCCTTGAGACAGGCCCTCATTGACATATCCTCTCAGCCATGGCACATCAATACTGTATATATTGTATCACCCCATTTACCTTTACCTACAAATGTTCATATCAATCCTTCAAACATCCCCCATAATTTGATCGCCTTTTTCGACAAGGAAAACTTACCCCTACTCGAGCAAGGCAACGCTTCTAAGCTTCAATACTCGTCAAGTTCTTTGCCCCAGATGTAACAAATATATCAAACTCGGGCATAATAATACTTTCAAATCTTTTCTTAAACATCAAAGTGGTAAACCATGTAGAGTGGACTTCGCTGGTACGTTTCTTTCTTCCTGTTGTATCTCTGTAAACACATCTCCGTTACCTTTCTCACTATCACTGCGTCATAAAAGACGCTCTTCTTCAACTCAAATGTCCTATAACAATGATGTTTTTCATTGATACCATTCTCTACTAACACACCGTTGTCAATACCTAACTTGCCTATCATTCTTACCAGTAATTGGTCTCAATTACATCTAATATACAATATTGTCGCCTACACTTCAGCTGGAGCAGCCGAGCAGCTGCTTGTGATCCCTTGATGATCCCATTGATCCCATTCCTCCTGCCGCTGACATGCCGACCATCGGAAATCACCGTTGTCAAGCTCGCGTGGCAAGATCACACGTCCAAGATCCACCGATCTGACACCTCTTGGGGAATGACCCCCAGAGGCCAATTCCTACCAGCCAAAGAATTGGCCTCTGAGGCCTTCTGTCACTCAGGAGTCAGAAGCGTCAGGCCTGAGGTGCTGCGCTGAACATTCATATCTAGTGCTGGTCACTAGATATACCAAGCAACACAATTCTCCAACTTTTCTCTCTCTCTCAGGCTATTAGTTATCCCCACACGATATTCGGATCATGGTCCAAGTCAAGCTCACTGCTGACCTCTTCGCTGCCATGTTCATCCTCCCCTTCGCCATCATCGGAGCTCCTGCTCATAACTTTTACGATCGTGAAGACCTCGATTCCAGCCATGTTCGCCGTGCTTGGTTGACCAGATATGATGTCTCTGGGTGCACCATCTGGCACCACCCCATGCCAGATCCTTGTCATCTATGGGCGAATTGCGGTTGCACTGGCGTGGGCCTCTTCAGTTGCCACGACCAAGTGAAGGTCAAGAACTGCAAACATACAAGGGGGTGTGGGTGCGTGGCGCTAATACCTCCATGACACACGACACTGCGCCTATGCCAACTAAATCCAAGGTGGCTACGTGGTTGCTACGTGGTCCGTTCTTTCTATTATCTCCCTTCTCAACTTCGTCACTAATGACAATTCCTTCAGGCTGAACGACAAGTAGAAATATGTCATACGTAGAGTCCTTGAAATGACCAACCATATATCGAACAGTGATTCTGGGTTGAACTGAACGGTTGTACCGCAACAACTGACTTGCCACTCTGAGATCAAATGCCTCGACAATCACTGTGAACTTTGTTCGATCATTTCCACTGAGTATCCAGGAGAAATCCTGAATTGCAGTTTCTAAACGAAGAACGGTATCAACGCGTTGGAATCACAACATGCTTGCCTCCGTCGTAAAATAAGAAGTCTATGGACAGTACTATGTACAACATATTATCTAACAACTGAACGAGTGTAACAAGCTGGTATTAGAAGCCCCTCAAAAACAAAAACAAAAACGACCTTCCTACTGTTTGTTACACAACACCCACCATCCCCTGTCCCTGTCCCTGTCCCAATCCCTGCCCCAATCCCTGTCCAACAATTGCAACCCCCTGCTGCTGCCCCGTAACCTCCAACTTATCAGAAATCGTCCTAAGCAAAATCAACGCCCCCTTCATCCTCTCCCAAATCGTCCCATACATCTCCGCATTCTGGTCTTTAAGCAGCACCTCGACGCTATCCCTAAACTCTTGTATCAAAGGCTTGACCGTTGCGCGTAGGACGTCTGTTAGTGGGTCTTGCAGTGCTTGAACGAGGTATTCTGATGTTAACGACGGGGATGAGGTGGAGAAGAGGGAGGAAGAGGAAGAGGGTAAGGATAAGGAGGTGGGGGTAGGAGATAGAGGTGGAGATGGGGGAACGGTGGTTGAGTTTGTGTATGCTTTCATGGCTGCTTCTAGTACGCGTAGGGTTTGTGTGTCTTTTTCGCGGGCTTGTGTGTATGTGGTGAATTGTCTTTGGAACTGGTGGATATATCGAATTGAAAAATCAGTACCAAACTCTGAATGAGTGGAAACAAAAGGAAAACGGTCGTTGAAGAGAAACTTCAAACAGTCATTGAAAAGAAGATCAGAGCGGTCGTTGGAGAAAAACTCCAAACGGTCGTTTGAGAGAAACTCCAAAATGGTCGTTGAAGAGAAACTCAAAACGTCCCGTTGAAACGAAAGAAAACCTCAAAACAACTCACCACCTCAAACCTCTCCAAACTCCTCTCACCATCCACCTTCGCCTGCGCAAGCTGCACAGTCAACGCACTCTCCTGCTGGATCTGCTCAGTAATATACCCCGACAATTCGCCAATATCCTTCCCCGCAATATCATTATCCTCAATAAGCTTGTCAAGGTCCGCTCGGATCCGCTTCGTGGTCGTCCTAGTATCGTTACCGTCGACTTCACCGTCCTCCGCATTGGGATTCTCCTGAGCAGCAGGTTCGTCTTTCTCCTCTTCCTCCTCACCACCACCAACACCTTCCACCGCCTCCTCAACAGCACCACGAAACTCCTCCATCCTCTCTTCAAACTCATCATACCGCGCATCAAGGTCATTCCGGATATTCGAAAGCGTCTCTTCAAGATCCACAACGCGATCAAGCACATACTCCAACTCTTCATGGTTCGGCACACCAACACGAATAGGGGGCGGCGGCGCGTCATCGACATCCATAGGCACACCACCAAAACCAAACCCAAACTCCCGCTGGTCGCGTTCCGCATCGTGTAGGACCGTCATGGGGGGAGGCTTCAACCCCAACCCGGACATGTCACCCAACACTCTACTCATCTCCGCTGTAATGCTCTTCAACTCCTCAACGTATTTCTTCACTTCATCGTACCCCGCTTTATCCCTCTCCTCTTTGTCTTTGTCTTTATCGTCATGACGATCTAAAGGAGGCCAACAATCACTCCCTACCAACTTTTCGATCGAGGCATCGACGGCTTTTTGCAGGTCGTCCCTGCGAGATTGGAGGTCCGTGATCTCGGCTTGCGCGCGGAGTTGGACGTCGGGGGCGAGGGAGGGGAAGTAGGTTGATTGGGTTATTGAGAGTGCTTGTGAGAGGTTTTCGTCGGCTTGGAGGACGGATTCTTGGGCTAGGGCCGAGTCTACTAGACGTCTTTTTTGTGTTGTTGGTTGAGTGGCGAGCCATGAAGAAGAGGAAGAAGGCTCACTTTATTCTGGTCTCCCAAACGTCGACTTTCGCTTGAGATTCAGCGTCTAAAGGCTCTGGTGATTCTACCATCGTGGTCAACTCTGGAAGAACAGGGAGTGGTGGTGGCGGTGGAACAGGTGCGTCGTCCGGCGGGGGCATAGCAGTTGGGATATTGGACGAGGAAGGGGTGTTTGGGACGTAAGTCGCAGAGTGCACCGCAGTAGTACTTGAAGAAGAAGGATGCTCAGGGTTGGCGGGAGCCGTCGTCACAATGGGCCTTAACACAGGTCTTTGTATTGCAGAATGAGAATCCATGACAGAACCCGATTTTGATATGATTGGCTTTATATCTTGCTCGGATTCCAGAAAGAGGTGTCGATCGACATTCATCGTGGTGGTGGTGCCTCGTCTATCGTGAGAGAGAGATCGAGTATCGCTATGACTCGTCGACGCAACGCTATCCCGTCGTCCCCGTTCCCTTTCCCTTTCCCGTTCCCGTGCACGATGTGAGGGTGGTGGGGATGGGGACCTTCGTCTCCCTCTGTCCCGGTCGCGGTAAAAAGACGAGCTACGCTGTTCCTCCTTCCACCCGGCCGAATCTGGGACTTTGAGTCTATCCCAGTCGGGGTCAGATGGATGCGCAAACTTGCAGAGGCTGGCACGACGTGGACATCCGATATCGATTGGAGTTCCGTCGCTCTTGAAGTACTGAAGAAAAAGGGTCAATTGAATTCTTTAAAGGCACCTTTGGACGTAATGTACCTTGCATCTTCGAAATTTCTGGTGCAATGACATTTATTTGTAAACTCAAGATCGTTACGGAAGATAAAGAAGAAAGCAGTGGCTGTGTCGTCTTTAAAATAGGTAACTCTCCGTTCAGAGACTGGAGTCCTGTCTCGAAAAAAGAACACTGAAGCACCTAATCTACACAACCTCCTCCACCCTCCCCATATTCATCAATCCCCTCCCAAAAGCCCCCGCAACAGCCTCGAACCCACCCTCCTTAACCTCCGACAAAAACACATCATGCTGGTCCGCAAGCCTCTCATTGTTCCTCCTTATCTCCCGAATAACCCCATGTTCCTGCGCACAGTTCGGGCACTCCGTTTCATGTTCCGCTATGCATCTATAAATCACAACCGCGTTGTTTATTTAGCGTGAGTGGGTCGTAGAAAAGGAAGGACGCACCGCTGGTGATAGCTGTGATCACACATGAAATGCACACTAGGCAGGTCAAGTTGGGCATGACACGCCGAACACCGCGTAACGTGGAAAACGTGCGCGTTGTCAGGATCAGAGAGCGCCTCGACCTGCTTCAACTTCGTCGTCGTCTCCGTCCGATACGAAGTTATCAGTTCTTGATCCTACAACGTCCCATCATCATCAGCACAAAACCCAAACCAGAAAAAAAAACACTCACACTCTGAATAATCCCTCTAGCCTCCTTAATCCTCCCAACCAACCACTCCTTCACAAGACCCACACTCGCCACCCCATTCCTACTGAGAACCTGCACGACACTCAACGGCGACATCATCTCCTCCTGATCAATATACTCCAATATCCCCCTCACATCCTCCTGATGCTCCCTCAACAACTCCGGTGTAGACGTCAAGAACCTCAATACCAACGGATACAAATGCGGATGCTGGTTCCCATAATGCATGAGATGTTCCACCACTTTCGCAGAAGCTCCAGGGGATGACGCTTGATTATGCTTGTCCATCCAAAACCTCAACACATCCTCATACATCCCCATCTTCTCATACAACAGCACAAGCCCATCCGTGAACGAATGCGTGGAACACAGGATAAGAGCGTGCATCGGCTCATAAGGGATCTTCCCACTCCTCAGCACACGCATCGCCTTTTCCCTCATCGCTTTTTCGTCAAACTTTGCTCCCTTCTCCCCTTCCACCTCCTTCCTCGCACCTCCTGGCAAAGGCAACGTCAAATACAGCTCCAAAAGCGTATTCCAAACAGCAACCTGATCCCTTCTATCCATCTCAACACCCACCTCATCACTCGCATCAGGCGGCTCAACACCCCCCAACACACCCACCATCCCAGGAGTAGGCGGCGTAGGATCCACAGATTGGTTCCATCGTCTAACAGCCACCGTTTCGAGGAAGACAAGAAATTGGTCGACGTTGTCTACAAAGTGTGGAAAGTAGAGTTTGGGTGAGAGGCGGTGGTGCGGTGTGGGAGAGGGAGATTTGGGTGGTGGAGCAAAGGGGGTGTTGGATTTTGAGGGGGGGATGTTGTCGGTTGTGGTTGGAGGAGGGGTTATGGTTCCTGAGATGGAGACGCCTCCAAGTACTGACCCTCTTCTTGACGTAGAATCGGGTTTGACGGTTTTGATAGACGGAGAAGGGGGCGTGACAGTGGCTGTTTCTATATTTGTCGGTGCGACTACTGAATTCCGGTTCAAGGCGAGGTAGGAGAGGTAGGATGGACCGGAGGGTGCAGCTGCTGCCGCAGGGGACTTTGGCGTGATCTCCTCTGGTTCGGAGATGAGTGGACCTGTACTCGTGCACAGGTCAATAAGCAGCTGAGTCGTTTCCTCCGGAAGACTATTAAGCATCGCGCGTCCATATCGTGCCAGATTACTTTCCGCCTACAGTCCGTACCATCATCAACAAAGTCAACAAAAAGAATGAAAGAAAAAAGACACTAACCGCCTCAGATCCCAACTTCCTCAAATAAACCAAAGCATCCTTATAATTCCCCGCATCCTCAATCTGTATCCTCAAGTAATCCTCATGCCTCTGATACTTCTTCGCAAGGTACCCAGCGTGCTCAAAGTACCCTGCCTGCCTACACACCCTAATAGCCGTCTCCAAATCAAACGGGAGCTCATCCGAGTCGTCTCCCCGCCTAGACTCAGTCTTGATAAACGTGTCTAGTCGAGATACGTCCTTGAGTTTGGTGTATGTGTTTAGGAGGAGGGTGGTGTGGTCTGAGTTTGCGAGGCCTAGGGAGTGGAGTTCTTGCAGATAGGTTACGAGGTTGTGAATCCTTTGTGCGTCGAGGAACTGGTTATCAGAAAAGTTAGCTATAAGAAAAGTTGATAGGTAGAAAGAGGAACGGACCTTGCGAATAACGTAACTGGGCTGTAAGTGCCCAATCGTCTGAACGAACTGCTGCATTGCCCCGTCATAGTCTCCCTTCCCATACAGATGATCCCCATACTGTTTGTGTATATCAGAAACACTCGCCACGTCCAAATTCTGCGTCTTGGCCATGTTTAGTGCTAGGAGGTATAGAGACTTTCGGTAAAGCATGTCGAGTTTATCCGCTGTTGATTTTTCTTCCAGACACGTCAACTAGACAAATCAATCAGCCTTCTTCAACAGAAAGAAAACACGGGAAGAAAACTCACAGTGCCATCAGTAGCCAACACATATATCTCGCCCCACTGCGATATAACCTCCTTCACACCCTGCTTGAACGTACCACTGTACGCCACAAGCTTGTTCTCCAGATCGAATACATTGACTTTCGTAATGTCCGTCTCGCCTGGGTTTGCAGATCTTGCAACAAAGTTCCTTACCGTCGCAGAGGCCGCCGTAGCAGTGGGGAAGAAAGGCGGCGATACGATGACGAGGTAGTTCTGGTGCGTGTGCACGGATGATTTGTGGCCTGCCATAATATAAGAGGAAAGGCGATGGGAAGCAAAGAGAGAACTGACCTTCATAAGCATAACAAGCCCCCCTCCCATCAATCCCACAAATATAAATCGCCTCATCCCTCGCAACCACAATATCCCTCTTCCTCCAATCCATAGTCGCACATCCAAGCCCAGACCCAACTTCATCCACAACCGTCGCGCTCCCCCCGCTCCCCCTCCCCGAAGCCTGGTACGATAACACCCTATTCGTGGTAACCACGAACAAATACGCGTTTACGATATCTTCCGTGGGTTCTCTGAACCCAAGCCCTGTTATAGGTTCTGTGGGCGATTCGTGCACTGTGCGTGGTTTGGGGAGGGAGGTGAGGGATGTGGATGATGCGAGGGATTGGTCGAGGTGGCGGTAGAGGAGGACGGTGCCGTCTCCGAGGCCGATGGCGAGGTGGGAGAGGGAGGCGGAGAGGGCTATGGTTGTTACCTAGTCCGGTCAGTTGCTGCGGTGTATGAGATGAGGGGGAGAGAGAAGGCTTACGGGGTGAGGACGATTGCTCAGCTGAACTTTTGTTGAGCGGAGGAGGTGGGGAGAACCCGTTTTCTTGTCTGTGTTCTGCATATCCCAGATCTTGAGGAGTGGTGATTTGACGTTATCTTCTTCCTAAGCATAGGCCGTCAGACGAAGTGAATTTATATGTAGACTGAGTGAGATGGGACGTACACCAAGAGTCACTAGAACGCCTTGTCGTTCCACCATATGTGTTACTCTTCCACTGACATGAGCTACCCAGCTATTTGTCGATTCAAAGTCCCTGTTGAGGAGGTGTATGCTCCCGTGAATGTCTGCGACGAGCACACCTAACCCTGACGAAGCGACTGTGGATATTTCTGTGGCTGCCTGTGATGTGAATTGTTGAGCGTTGTTATCCGGAGGCTCGAGGAAGCACGTACTTTGAAGATGTAGGGAGGGCTGTCGAGATCGTGTACGTCCTTCACGGGAACGACATCGAAGAAGGAGAATTGGCGCCACTAGAGAGAGAAAAGGTTGATATTAGCATGCTGTTTATTCTGTCCGTAACACCATTGAAATGAATAGAGTTGAGGCAGGCGAATTCCAGCAACGGCAGTAACCACTGAATAGTGTCAACCGTGGATATAGGAGGAAGGAGGCGCTTACAGCTGGTGCTGCACTGGCACTGGCCACCCCTGTAGACGTACTGGCTGCTAATGTTGCAAGATTTTGAGCCATTGACCGTTGACTGTTGAGCAAGGCGAACTTGGCGATGGATTCTTCGTTGAAATGCGCAGTAGAGGAGCAATTATAGAAGGATGCGTAGAAACTTCTGAATTCCCAGAGTCCCGTTAGTAGGCAAGGAATTTGAGAACCGACAATTGGGCTCAAGTGGGCCTATTAGTTCCAAGGCAAAGGTGGTGCGATGAGGTTCTTCTGCAACGTCTTTTGCGATCGCGCCTGAGTAGTTACGGCGCAGAGACAGAAAACCCAGGTGTCAGAGCCCTCCAAGCCTGAAGAGCCAAGTAAGACGAGTAGCTGGTCGTTGACCAAGAGCCTTGCGCAACGTGTCGAATGACGAAGGGCAGGTTACCCAATTTGGTCGTAATTCCCACCCTTTCCCTCCAGCTCATCAACCCAAACGGTCTCGCCCGACCTCCACAACCACCACCGACGAACCAATTTCCCTCGTACGTTCCCTCTTGACTTTCGACGAGCACAAGTCTGATTTGAGCAGATAATAAGCTAGATACAATGGCATTCCTCGGGTTGCGTAAATGGCCTACACCTGCACGTTTTTTTCTTTTGACCCAACACCAACCACTACTTTCTGACCCAGCTTACTTGGTTTATAGATCGTCAAGCCCTTGTGGCCATTCCTGATTGCGGGCTCGATTACCGCCTATCTTGTTGGAAAGGCTCAGGATTCCGGTATCAGGTGTACGTCCACGTCGTTCATGCCACCTCTCCTTCCCTGCTCACCCTCCTCTTTCCTCCCTTCCCTCCTATCACGTTTAGCACCCGAATGGCGTACCGACCCCCGTAACCCATACGCAGCACAGCTCGCCAAGGAGTCTCTTCACTAGACGCCGTGTTCGTTGCTGTAGCCTTGTAAAATCATCATCTTCATCAGTAGATGTGAATTAGAATGTTTCGTCCATGCTGGCAGATCAAGGAATGAGATAATGGGTTGAATATGAATTGGAGAAAGCCCAATGAAGACCGACCATTCAAATTCTTGGCTTATTGCCTTCCGTCGTGTTTCCGCTGCTGGTGTCGCTTATATCAGGCCAGACGAAAGCGTTCAGCTACCTTTTTCAGTCCTTACGCAAAGTCTGGCAGGGCAGAAGGTCGTTCCGTCCTCACCATGACCCTTCGAAATGCCGAGGTTGTGTGATACGCAAGACGGGTGCTGACGGCTGTCGGCGTCACCAAAGTCCGACATTCAACGTCCAGCATTCAACTGTCAAAGCTCAACGAGTGTTTGTTTTTTTATGCCTCGTCACCTATTCGAACTCAATATAAAGCAAGATCGTATGGATAATCACTTATAAATAAATGTCTGCGACAGGCGGACTGGCGTAATGGTTAACGCGCCAGTTTCCGGTGTTTACACTTGACACCAAGCTGGAGATTTCTGGGTTCGAGTCCCAGGTTCGTCGTAATACAGTCTTTTTATGGATCAACCCACCCATTTCAAATGGCCACCAGATCAACCAATGATTCCTACCTACAACAATGAGCTGGTGTAATTGGTAACACAGCTACCATTCAGTTTTTTTTTTCATTTACTATGTTCATGATATTGAAACTTTTTCAGTGTTGCATGATTTTTGGCTCACCACTTTGTCAACTCCTTTGGACTTTTTGACAATTCATTGTACTTTTTTGTTTTCTACATGAATATCTACATTTTTCTACTGTAGATATGTTGTGTTTGCTGTTGGAGGCATTCTGGTGCTCAGGGTTCAAAAATATCAGGATATTGAAACTGTTGTCATGCTAAGTCACCATGCTTCTGGCTGAGAGGTGATGACAGTTTGGCAGGCAAATATCATGCTTTTGCAAGCAACATCTGGTATTTTGCCCTTCCTCCCAATGGGACTTCATCTATCACTCTAGAAATTTAAATTTAAACTATTACATATCATTTAAATGTTACTGGAAAGTTTTAGAATTAACAGTCCAACTGATCCAGAGGGATCTGAGAGAACATTCCATACTTTTGTTTGCCTAATTGTAATGAAAAACACAAAGTAGTGTCTCCAGAACACAAATCTTTGAATGTCTCTCTGAAATTTTGAGAGAATGAATATCATGCATAAATACATATTCTGTGAAAATTTCAAGATTCTAAGGCAAGTGGAGGTCAAGATAATCTGCAGTTTCAATATCCCAACAAGTTTCAATATCATGAACAAACATAGTACAGTGTTTTGCATGTGAGATTGGAATGCAAATCTCATAAAAACTTGTTCATTCTTGTGATGTGTGACATTGCCTTCCTTGATGTCACAGCATTGAACTTTGAACTTTGGTTAAATGTTGACTCCCATCAGCCACAGACCACAAGAACAAACAAGTTTTCATGAGATTTGGATTCCAATCTCACATGCAAAACACCATACACTCAATGCCTGAGTTGGTGTTTTGTGCAATAGATAATTGTAGCGAAAGGACTGTTGTAGAACTGGCAATCTAGCAGTAAGAGTGTGCCAAATAATCTTGCGGCACAGGCAAAGATGTGGCTATTCATCTCGAGAGCAAGACTTTTGGAGTCTGAACTTATGGACAATGAAACCAAAGTAGCAAAGAATTAGATGTTGACCTGGACACCCAGCAGAATTTGGCTTGTCCTCATCATCAATTAGTTGGAGTGTGTCCCTGCCCCATTGTAGAGATATGAAACAAAATACTTGTCTCACCCCTGGCTTTTTGTTGTTGTTGTTGTTTTTGCCTTTTTCTCTATAAAAACAACACCAAATAACATGATTTTAACACATTCAGAAAGGTCAGAGAAGAGACTACAATTATTGTATGATGGGAAAAATGACCAAAAAGAGAAATTACATGCCCTAAAAGGGATATTGACAGTAATAGACTACAAAGATCACTGATAGACTACAAAGTATACAAACACACTACTACAAAAAACTACAAAAATTGGACATATACTACAAAGTTTACTGATAGACTATAAAAGTTGGACAGCGATTGCAAATTTCATTGACAGACTACAATTTGTCCAGGCCATCTACTAGAAAAGTTTATAGTGTCTGCTTTTTTAGACCACAAAAGTTTGTAGTCCACTTTTCTAACATGTAGATTGTAGTGTCCTTAACTATCTTAGGTTTATGGGGATATGGTTAGAGGAGTGAGATGACTTCAAAGTTGTAGCGTCTGCTTTTTTAGACTACAAAAGGAACTGAAGTCAGATATGGGATGGTGGTTGCTGATATAAAAAGAAAGGACAGCTTCTACTGATGTAAAAGACAACTTGGGCAAGGTGTCAAAACCAATGATGTAGCAATGACCATACATACATCTAGTCATCTCCTTCAACCATATCCCCATAAACCTAAGATAGTTAAGGACACTACAATCTACATATCAGAACAGCAGACTACAAACTATTGTAGTCTCAATAAGTGGACACTACAAACTTTTGCAGTCTAAAAAAGCAGATACTACAAACTTTTGTAGTCTAAAAAAGTGGACAATGCAATGAAATACCCAGGGCAATGAAAAGAAATACCCCAGACAACCCAATGAAATAGCCAATGAGATTCCATTGATACAGAAATGAAATAATCAGGGGGAGAATAATGAAATAGTCTAGACACCATAATGAAAGCACTGGATATCTAATGAAATTGCCAATGAAATTCTATTGAAATAGCAATGAAATAGCCTGGACATCCCAATGAAATATTCAATGAAAGTGCAATGAAAGTACTGGATATCTGAATGAAATTGCCAATGAAATTCTATTGAAATGGCAATGAAATTTTGTTGAAGTGGCAATGGAATAGCAGTGAGGTTCATAATGAAAGACCCCAGAGACTAATAATGAAAGAGCCTTGGGTTTTAATAAAAGGTAATGAAATCACTATGGAAAGGATATGAAATTGACAATGAAATCAGTAGGAAGACCTATGAAATATATCTCATAACTTCCCTATAGTTTATGAAAAGCTCTGACAATTATGTGAATGAAATAGGTAGGACAGCCTAATAAAATGCCTCTCATAAACTTTGTGACAGTTCATTTGAAATAACCATTGGCATTGCCATTGTTTTATCATAAATACTGGTTCCCACTTGTGCCTCATGGTGTGAGGGTTCAACTGCATTTACCATCATGCAACCTGCAAGTCTGATGAGCTGAGGTGTGATGACCCACTAGGGAAGGAGTCAATCACTGTACTGGGGTGGTCAGTCAAGAACATGTATTGATGCCTACATCAACCATAGAATCAATAACTGTTCACCCTCATCAAGTCAACCTTTCTGAGGTGTCCAAACTCTCCAATCAGCCCTAATCACCTAGAACAGGAGTAGAGGTCTGTTAGTACAGAGTTCTCGTATCCTGAAGGATAGGTAGATGGTGGTAAAAAAGATGATATTGATCAGCTGTTGAAGCGTGTCAACTAAGTACAACATGAGAAAGTATGACAAAGATAATAGGTAGGTTGCAAGTAGAAAGCGTCACGTAAACTAGAAGGGATGAGGGAGCTAAGTGAGTGAACATCCATAGTATGTTACATAGCCCCCCTGCTGTGTACTTGCAATGTCAGAGAACACGATGCTCTGGGATTACAATTGACCTTAGGAGCATTTCATCCCATGTCCTAGGGAGGCTTGTGCGCCATATAACTCGTCTTGCGTTCTCCATGTCCATCTTGGTGAACTTGGGGTTACAATACTTTGCCATCCCCCATATAATGAGGTCTTTACCTTCCCCAGGTTATTCCGTATGGAATCCATGTGGAATCCATGGAATCCATGGATAATTCCATATGGAATCCATGGAATCCATGTTGGCTGAGGACCCAGCCATTTTCTTATTCCATAGACCCCATGGATTCCATATGGAATGACCATGGAATGGTCATGGAATGATTAATTCCATATGGACTCCAACACCACTCCATATGGATTCCACATGGAATGCAGGCATATCCACCTTGGATTCCATGGAGCAGTCCACATGGATTCCATGGATGACCATTATACCATTAGAATACAGTATTTATAGTGTCCTTACTATATTTAAGTAAAAATAGAAATTTTACATCAACAGGAATTGAACAGTCAACCTCGTCAATATTAGCAGTGCTCAAACCAACTGAGCCACGAAGGCATTATCATAAGGTAAAGTAAAGGTATATATATACTGCCTTTGTCACGTGGCGTCTCAAACGTGACACGACGCGTTGCCAATTCCACGTCGTTTCTTCCTTCCACCACCACCATCACCATCCACCCCACCGTCTCAAGCCACGACAGCCCACGACATCGACGTCGACGACGACGACGACGACCACCACGCTGACGACGACCACCACGCTGACGATGCACGACGACACGCAACGTCGTCAACAACCACCCCGCCGTTACAAGGGCCACACGACGTGGCAACGCCCCGTCACGCGGATGGGAGGCGACGACGACGACGACGCGGAACGTCAATGGACGTTCCGCCTCGACTCCAGCCCAGGTAAGTGGACTGGGTAACCCCTCCCAGTCCACCTTTTGACAACAACAAACCAGGTGCCACGTCGCGGTCAGCAACGTGGCAACCAAACGACGAACGGACACGACAACCGACGAGCCCGCCCACCCACAAACGACGCACACCGCCCCACACGACCCCCACTGCCCACGAGCGCCCAGACACGACAGCGAACGCCCACGACACGACAACCAACGAGGCCGCCCACCCATGAACGACGCACACCGCCCTGCACAACCCCCACCGCCCACAAACGACCCCAAAGGACCCCAAACGCCCATGACACGACAACAGACGAGCCCGCCCACCTATGAACGACGTACACCCACCCAAACGAGCCGCAGCGCCCACGAACGCCCACGAGACGACTGCACGCGAACGAAAACGAACGCCCAGCAGACGAAGACGACGACCGCCCACAAGAGCCAGCACCATCCCTAACGCGAGTGCCCACGAACGACAACGAGCACCCACCAACGAAAACGGACGCCCACGAAATGACGACGACCGCCCACCAACGTGAACGGACACGGGCAAGGACGAGCCTAGGTGAGCTCCCCCTCCCTCCCCCCTCCCATTGCTCCCCCCTCCCTCCATTGCTCCCTCTCCCTCCATTGCTCCCCTCCCATTGCTCCCTCTCCCTCCATTGTCCCCCCTCCCTTCATCAATCCCCACCACTCTCTCCCCCTCACTCTCTCCCCCCTCACTCTCCACCACACACACTCCTCTCAATCACTTCTCCCTTCAATATTTAATGTAGTAAAATAAATATATGTAGTCCTATTCAATACATTTTAAATTCTCCCTGTTCAGTTATTAGTATGGAATAAGTGTAAAACTAACTGTAGAACTGATGATGTGGACTTAGATAAGTCTGGAATTATGATTCCATACAGTTATTCCATCTGGATTCCACATGGAAAAAGTATGGAATCCATCCAAAAAAATTATGGAATCCATCTGGAAAAAGCATGGATTCCATCAACCAAAGTATGGAATCCATCTGGAAAAAGTATGGATTCCATCAACCAAAAAGTATGGATTCCATCAACCATTCCATGGAATCCATCAACCATTCCATGGAATCCATCAGCCATTCCATGGAATCCATCAGCCATTCCATGGAATCCACCTGGGGGAAGTATGGATTCCATCCAGTCCATATGGAATAACCCGGGGAGGGTAAAGTATTGCATATAATCTACATGGACTCCACTGGATTCCACTGGACTGGACTGGACTGGACTGGACTGCCAATCACAAAACTGGACTCCACTGGACTCTCCCAACACAAAACTGGACTGGACTGGACTGGACTGCCATAGACCTCAAGCACCCTTAGATTTCAAAACAAGAAGAAAATTAAAGTATATTTAATAACTACATAGATTAATTTTATTACATTTAACGTTATACAGAAGGGGGGGGGGAGTGGGGGAGGGAAAGGGAGGGGGAGGGAAAGTGTGAAACTGTGTATGTTGACTTCTCGTGAGTGAAGTAGAGAGAGAGGAAGTGGATGGCTGACAGCGTGTCAGTGCTGACTCCATTGAAAGTGAGCAGTTGTCAGGGTGCTCAGCCGGCCAGAAGCGTTGACGGAAGAGATCACAAGCCCTTAAGGCTTGTGAAGTGTGAGCTGTTAGTCAGTGGACATAGCATGCAAGATGATGGTATTAGATCAAGAAGTGAATCAGAACCCTAAGTTGGGGTTCCGAGAAGTACATGATGACAACTACAAATAATACAAGTACAGGTTGCTTGATGTCTCCTACTTATCCTCACAAAGCCCCCCACATCATAAGACCAGTTAAGTGTCCGATTGGTAACATGCCTTCAACTTGCAGTGTTTCTTTCCAGCTCATCTCCATTGTTGGGTAGCTCCTTCCACTCACTCCTCCAACGTAACTCTGGCTCTATGAAGAAGGGTGACATTGGGTGGAGGAGGGGACCACCGAGGCGAAGTGAGTCATGTTTCAAGGGGAACAGTCTGTGAGGATCCTTCCATGTAATCATCTGACGGGGTCGGCGGGGGAGCAGCGGGTCGTTCCCATTTATCTGTGTAATTATGTGTAGCTTCATTGAATGTAGCCTCAGAGACGAAATGACTGATTACCAAAGAACACTTCCCCATTGTCCTGTGAGTTAGATAACCACATAATTTGCATGCATCTTCATTGCTATTGAGATCTAACCAGATCATGGAATGAGAGTTTGAAATAGTTCTGAACATCCAGTTGATCCACACAATATGCGAGGAGACGGCTTTCCTGTAGAACCAGGATTGACAAGCTTCCCACTCAAAAGGTAATCCTTCAAAGCACAAAAAATGTGAGTCAGAATCATCACTATCCGCAATAGTGTCAATGTCCATTGCTTCATTTGTCCCTACATTTGCCTGAAGATCTGACTGTAAGGGAGGCTGTGAGGGATTATTTTCCAATTCAGGTGAAGGAGGTATGGATGATGCAGCTAAAGTGGGGGAGGGGACCTCCAGATTTTGCTCAGCAAGTTTTTCCATACTTTTTAACCTTTTTGAGAGTGTATTGCCCCCAATGCTTGAGGAATTCCCTTCTTCTAGAGTGGATGCTCACAGACAATGACCCAAGGAACTTTCACTGCTCCTGGGAATCTGCACACTCTGTTCTATCCCTTGATGATGCACTCACGGTTTAGTGGGGATTGGTTTCGAAAGAAGTGGACTGCTCGAGTTGGCCATTGGAAGTGGACTAGGGGGAATAGTTGCTGAGGATGAGGATGACTTTGAAGTTGGTTGGTGAGGCTGGTACTGGTGCATTCATAGAGTCAACCTCAGCGGCAACTTTTCTGGAGGAGGAGTTGCTGCTCTCTGCCCTACAGTACCCGATTTTGCTGTAGGCATTGTATACAACCAATGTGAGGCAGGATACTCCTTAGTAATTATTCCATTGGACAGTTCCACAAACTACACAGCAGGAGCTGGAAATCCGAATATGTTTATATCAGATACCAATCCCAAGGGTACTTCAAAGTGCTCCACAAAGAATAACTGTCTCCTCAAGACTCAGTCGAAACATACTTGCTCGCAATCGTTGGGATGTGAGGTTACCAGGCAGAAGCAGGAAGTATTTCAGTCTAGGTCCTCTTCCTTCCACATTGTCTGTCCATTTTCCAGGGGTGACAGCCATTATAGTGGGGGGGACTAGCCATTCAACTCTGTCCTGTGCTAGTACCCTTACTTCTGGCTCAGGGATGTTGGTGGTGAAAGTCATACTTGGGAGTGGCTGGGTGTTCAAGAGAGCTGGAATGGGGAATAAGTGTGAAGGTCACTTCATTACTACCTCAGGAGTCTCTTCTAGTAACCAGTGCTTGGTACCATTCCATCCCTGTGCTAATGGACTTGACCTAGCTCAATCTTCTGTTGACAAAGCAGGTGTGGTTGAGGCAACCAAAAAAAAGACTGGACCATGGTCTGGTTCAGTTTGGTTCAATGGAGCAGATCCAATCTGAGGTTCTGGTTGAATTGGTTGATTGCTAGGTGACACAGTGTCCTCAAGGGGTGACTCTGCCAGCTGGTGTAGATGGTCTGTCTTCCACTGTCCTGTACGTCCTTTATGGTATTCGTCCCTGATCAGACACTGCATTGATTGAGGCTTTCCACTTGTGAGCAACATGATCAAATCCATTGCATTCAGGGATTAGGTATTGTGTGTCTGTGGAGGCAACAAAATCAGGACTCTTGGGTTCCTCCCTATAGAAACACAGTTCAGAAGTCGGGATCTCATGGATAATGAAACAGGGGATCCTATGTTTTAGTAACCAATAGACTTTGTTTTCCTTAGCACTGTTGATCCAAGCTCCCAGTACATTCTCCACTGTGAAAGGCACTTCCGATAGCCAGTCCTCCGATATTGCCTCATTTCCCTCCTTCATAATGATGTTCATAACCTTGATCCATGTGTCCTTCAACTTCATGCCTCTCTGAACCGCTGCTACCTTGTCTACGGCGTCTGTGTAGTGAATATCTCTGCCCAACTCCCTAAATTCTGTTTCCGTAAGTCGTATCAGTTGATTATCCCAATATTTGCATCTGATCTTGGCTACACGGACTAAGGCAGAGATGGTTGTGTCTAGTTCAATGTTTCGGCTAGTGAGTTGCACCATATAAGCTGAGTCCAACTGCCCTGAGTCTACGGCTTCATGTGTGGGAGCCAGACTGACCCAGGCAGTCCAGATAGGGACATGCTCGATCTTTAATGGGGGTACCCTATCCCTACGCACGAATGCTAACCAAGGTCGACATGGGTCATAATGCTGGGGAGACTTCATCAGATTGAAGTGGCCTAGATGTCCATCAAAGCATCACTTTGTTGTGTCGACTTCCATCACAACATCATACCCAGGAGCTCGAATGCCTGGATAAAAGGCCTCAGTTAAGGAATTGGGGGACCAAATCTCCCAGCTTTTCCCTCTCATGGTGATGACTTGGCTGTGTACTCTGGAAAAGGGAGGTATAAGAAACGATAATGTATTGTCGACTACCGGAAGCTCAAAATAGCCGAAACAGCTCTTCCTTCTTCTGGCTCCATACTGTTGGGAGTTGTAACTGGTAGGCATTTTCATATGCATAAAGAGAGTACTCGTTTCCATATCCAGTGATTCGAAGAGGGGTGTATTGATGAACTTGAGCAAAGTAATGGAGTATTTGTGTAAGGAGTTAGACAGCTCAAAGCTGTGAATTCAACTTGATAAGGGAATCAATAATAGCGATTGAGTGGGAAAGGAAGCAGTCATGATTTTCCCATCATCTGACTTGACCATTGCATAATTGTTTGACCTGGTAAGTTATGATAACTATAGGTAGGTATGTACATCAAATTGAGACTTGGTTCCTTGCTTTATATAGAACATAAAGGCGTGGAAGATGAGTTCCCATGTGAAGCTTCAGTGGTTATAAAGGTCGGATAGTTGCTTCTTCCTCATGACAGCCCACTTCTCTTTTTACCACCATTTCCAACACCAACATTGATACTTTGGAAGGGCCACTTGAGCAATCAAACTCCCTTCTCTAACTGCATTGTATATCACCCAACCCTCTCCTTCTATACTTGTCTTCAGTAATCCCACTGTGCCATAACCCCCTGGCAGGTATACCCAAGGTTGGTTTCTTGGATCAAATGGAATCGGTGATATCAACTGTCAACAGTTCACTGTAGAGAACAGGTTTGGATGGGTAAAGTGAGCTATCTCCAGACATGGCACTCCTATTGGTATGGAGGTTATTGGGACCAAATCATAGAAATCATGAGGTGCTTTGATGTTGCACAAGGGATTGGGACAAACAGATGAGGGGTTGACATGAATTAGGGGCACAGTTGCTAGTGCTTCTGGCATGATTAATCCATAGTTGAAGGGCTTAGAGTAGACTCTGGAGTAAGGACAGTGGAAATGAGAGGGTATTCCTTGAGCTTGAATGTTGGGGTCCATTCTCCTTCTTCCTATTCTTAAAGTCCAGTGGTGTTTGAATTCTCCTCTTGAATTTTATGGGGATGCAGGGATGACTGTCTAGTTTAGTCCCAATTTAGCTAGATATTCTCTCTTGAGCTCCAGTGATTTGCATAGATCAGCTTCCAAGACCCAAGAGTCCGATTCTGGGCTGTATCCTACCCATCTTACTCTAAACATCCTCCTATTACCCCTCTTCCTTCCAGATAATTTATGGCCAAGAATAGCTTCAACCTCATACTCCTCAGATGGTAGGAAGTCTCAAGTGGATGGTAAGATGTTCTGGTTTTCGAATTCGGATGGGGATGGCTTATACTTTTTTAGGTGATTGATATTGATGACAGGATGCATGGGTTAAGAGTCAGGTAGTCAGAGATGGTATATGTTTGGGTTGATGTGGTCCATGACCTTGAAAGGGCCTATCATCCTCTGCACTAATTTTTGTCCCATGCCTTCTACCTCTACCAGTTTGAGTGTATGTGGGTTTACTAGCACCTGATCTCCTGGCTGAATGTCTTCAACTGGATGCTGGTTCTTGTTGAAAGCCTTGGCTTGACATTCCTGAGCAACAACTAGGGCATCCCTTGCCTGTTCCCTTCGTAACTCAATCAATTTTACGTGCTCTTCTCCTCGATCACTAGGCTGGAAGGATTCATGAGGTCTTATCAGTGCCCCCCTAATTCCTGCAGGATTCTGGTCATTCCTGTGGATTCCAGTGGATTCCAGAGGAATGAAATTTAGCAGGGAGGCCTGCTATTTTCTTCATTCCGGTGGAATTTCGGCATTCTGGAATTGTGACTGGAATGGTCCCCGGATTGGTAAAAACGGAATGCGCAACCGGAATCTGGTTTGTTTGGCACAAGCCCATTGCCAAACAATTGTTTGTTTGGCAACGGCTTTCACGCTCATCCAAATACAACCCTCTCTCCTCCCACCACCACCGTCGTCACTCCACGTAACCACCCCCCTCACGTTGTGAGTGCCTGCCATGGGCTAAGCAACGTGAGGGGGCTCACATCAACCACCACGCCGCTCACCCAAGATCCAGCAACGTCGCCAACACAACAACGCTGTGCCACATCACCACGGCACACGAACCAGGTAAGCACCCACAACCCTCTCCTCCCTCGTCTCTCAACACAAAAACCAGGTGCCATGTCGCGGTCAGCGACGTGGCACCCAATCGACGGCAACAGGTCTCGAGGCCCCCACACATATGCTTTCTACACAACGGCCAACCCAAGACAACGAGAACACCCCACAACAGCACCACCCCACCCTCAAACCACCCCAGCACTCTCAAAACAACGTCCAGCACCCACACGACGCACGACGGCACCACCTCACCCACGAAAACACCCCACCCAGCACCCACAACAGTGCACAACGGCACACCCCGTCCACGAAAACTCCCCACCACCCATGAAAACAACACGCTGCCGACGAAATGAAGCCCAGTGCCCACGTACACCACCAATGAATGCAAAACAACACCCCGCGGACACGAAACAGCGCCCGGTGCCCACGTACACCACCAGCGCCCACGAAACGACGCCCAGCACCCATGACAATGGGACAACTGTCCAACGCAAATGCGACAACGTCCACGNCTCTGCCTGACGACAAGTGGTCCCTCCATTCACCGTTCCTCCCCCCGTCGTGGTCCATTCACCCTTCCTCCCCCATTCATTGTCCCTCCCCCTTCTTTGTCCCTCCCCCTGGCTCCCTTCCCCCTTCCTCTACCATCCCTTCCCTGTCCCTCCCCATTTCCATGTACCCCCATCCCCCTTCGCAGTCCCTCCCCATTTCCATGTACCCCCTTCCTTCTCCGAGGTCTTTACCATCCCCCATGAGTTCCGGCGGAATCCGGCGGATTCCAAGTGGAATGTCGGAATTCCATGGAATTCCGATGGAAACCAGTTGGCTGGAGCCTCAGCCATTCTGGTTTCCAATTCCATGGAAATTCCAATGGAATCCGACGGAATCCAGTGGAAATGGTTGGAATCCGGGAGCCTCCCGGAACAGTTTCCATTGGAATCCATTGGAATTCCAACCAGATTCCATGGAATTCCAATGGAAAGTACATTTAATATATTCCAGTCAAATTCCAACAGATTCCGAGACATTCCAATGAATTCCATTATTTGTTGTTGTTATTATAATATATATAAAAAATAAGTGGATGCATGAGGATTGAACTCTAGCCTCGGGAAATATCACATGAATCTCTGAGCAGCGATATTTCTGCTACACCATATGGCTGTTAAATGCCTAGCAACATTAATTCTATATAACCCATCCTGACGCCCACCTTCCTAAATGAGTCACGGCGTTTGCCGGCGTCACCATCAGCATCTCCGTTTTGCTGTCAACCACAACCACAACCACTGTCACTGCGACCAGCGTGGTCACCTCCAATCACGCCCACGCCAACGGACAATGCCTGGATGACGACACGACAACGACGACGGACGATGACACATCAGTGACGACGACGACAGCCACACGTCAACGGACGACGAGGACGACGACAACCACGTCAACCGACGACGACAAGCCCCCTCCCTTTTCCCTCCCCCCTCCCTTTTCTCTCCCCCTTCCTATTCCCTCCCCCTTCCTATTCCCTCCCCTTTCCTTTTCCCTCCCCCT